>NW_017098376.1:0-1414 GCF_001412225.1 Nicrophorus vespilloides | reverse complement strand
CTTTCAGTTTTATATAGAATTATTTGTAACTATTTCAGGTTTTTCTTTGAAAATGAAAACGCTTCTATGATAATCAATATTTGTATTTGAAAATTTAACTGTTTCTTGTAATTTATTGATTAAAAAACAACTAAAAACAAGTTTTTTCTTATGATATAATAGATTTGCAATTTACGTACGATTTTATAAATAATTTCAAAATAATCATATCTGACGAAGCAATAAATTTTCAAAGTTAACTAAAGTAATTTTGAACAAAAAAATGATAACTTCTGCTATTTTCAATTGAAATACTTCAAAAATTGATAGATTTTTTTTTTCGAATTTTATAAGTTGTAATTGTTTGTGAACTATTTACGATGAATGTGTTTGGGAGGGTTTTAACGATTTTCAATTCAAAATTGCTGGTAGTATTTCGGGTGGGCGATATCATCGATGTGTGAAAGTTATAGTGCGAGGGAACAAAACAAGTAGACTGAAAAATGATATTTATTGATAATCAAAAATAAACATATATAGGAAAAAAAACAACAGTATTCTTCTATAATTTAAAAACTGCAATTTAGAAGAATTTGTAAATGAAAAATTAAGTTTATTTTTCTTAATAGTTTGCGTATATGTTGATAAAATATGAATGTGTAATTTTCAAATAACTTTCAGTTTTATATAGAATTATTTGTAAGTATTTCAGGTTTTTCTTTGAAAATGGAAGCGTTTCTATGATAATCAATAGTTGCCTTTGGAAATTTAACTGTTTCTTGTAATTTATTTTTCTTAATAGTTTGCGTATATGTTGATAAAATATAAATGTGTAATTTTCAAATAACTTTCAGTTTTATATAGAATTATTTGAGGTTTTTCTTTGAAAATGGAAGCGTTTCTATGATAATCAATAGTTGCCTTTGAAAATTTAACTGTTTCTTGTAATTTATTGATTAAAAAACAACTAAAAAGAAGTTTTTTCTTATGATATAATAGATTTGCAATTTACATACGATTTTATAAATAATTTCAAAATAATCGTATCTGACAAAGTAATAAATTTTCAAAGTTAACTAAAGTAATTTTGAACAAAAAAAATGATAACTTCTGCTATTTTCAATTGAAATACTTCAAAAATTGATAGATTTTTTTTTCGAATTTTATAAGTTGAAATTGTTTGTGAACTATTTACGATGAATGTGTTCGGGAGGGTTTTAACGATTTTCAATTCAAAATTGCTGGTAGTATTTCGGGTGGGCGATATCATCGATGTGTGAGAGTTATAGTGCGAGGGAACAAAACAAGTAGACTGAATTAAAATTGCAGATAGCGTTCTCGTTTTGCTTTACGACTTTTATAATCGTCGTTATAAATTGTTTTATTGCAGCCGAAGCGAAGGGTTTTCAAAAGTGAGGTGGATGGTGGGTGGTAA
>NW_017098375.1:4578-16585 GCF_001412225.1 Nicrophorus vespilloides | reverse complement strand
GGTCTGACGGATTGAGAGAAAGTTTCCCTCTCCTTTGAACGTCCGTGTTTATTTGTTTTTGCGCAAATATTTGCGCAATTCCTCTAGTTCCCCAAGTTAATCGCAGCCCACTACACTAGATATACAAGCACGCTCCTCTCTCTGTACTCTACTCTTCTCTTGTCTGACGCTCTCAGCTGCCGCATTCCTCGATAAATATTTACAGGATCATTTCGAGCTCGAAAGCCCTGACTCTGCAGAAATTGCGAACATCGAATGTCCGATTGATCCTTCAATACACCTGTTAAATACACACACATTTACTCATCAAACCCATCGATCAAAGCCAAAGAACATTATCTTAATTAGTATAAATTAAATACATTAATTACTTTAAATTATTACATTCAATTACACTCATCAATTAAAGTACACAACATTATTTTAATTACATAACAATTTTTTATATAATGATTTAAACATACATTTAAATTACTGCGTCTTTCATTACATACTTTAAACCTCTTGTTAAATATGCATTTACTAAATTTACTCATCAATTTGAATTGATTGAAGTAAATAACATTATCTTAATTATTAAAGTTTACATAATTAATGAAATTGATATGCAAAATACACATCGAAGTATTCAATTAGACTATTTAAAGTTCCTGTTAAATACACATTTACTATCCTAAATATACTCCTTATATTAATTAATTAAAATGAACAATTGGCATTAGAAAAAATCATCTAAATTTTCACACAACATTAACAAAATTAAATTTTCTAAACTTTTTTTTTAGTAACTAAACTATTCATATAATAATAGCTACGACATAGTTATTTACTACTTATATAACTTCTTTAGATACAAGTTGAAAGTTTGATTTAAATGCAAGTCAAAAGTTTAATATTTCAACTTTTCAGTTTGATTTGTCCATAAATTAGTTTCTTTAGTATATAACTTCTTTAAATACAAGATGAAAGTTTGATTTTTTTAAATTTTTAGTTTGATATGCTCATAAATTAGTTTTATTTACTACTTATATAACTTCTTTAGATACAAGTTGAAAGTTTGATTTAAATGCAAGTCAAAAGTTTAATATTTCAACTTTTCAGTTTGATTTGTCCATAAATTAGTTTCTTAAGTAATTATATAACTTCTTTAAATACAAGTTGAAAGTTTGATTTTTTATTTTTGTAGTTTGATATGCTCATAAATTAGTTTTATTTACTACTTATATAACTACTTTAGATACAAGTTGAGATTTTGATTTAAATGCAAGTCAAAAGTTTAATCCTTTAACCTTCAAATTTGATTTGTCCAAAATTTGTTTAGTAATTATATAATTTTTTGAAATAAAAGTTAAAATTTCATTGATCAAATAACATTATCTTAATTATTAAAGTTTACATAATTAATGAAATTGATATGCAAAATACACATCGAATTATTCAATTAGACTATTTAAAGTTCCTGTTAAATACACATTTACTATCCTAAATATACTTCTTATATTAATTAATTAAAATGAACAATTGGGATTAGAAAAAATCATCTAAATTTTCACATAACATTAACAAAATTAAATTTTCTAAACTTTTTTTTTAGTAACTAAACTATTCATATAATAATAGCTACGTCAGAGTTTTTTTCTTTAGTAAACTGGATTTCGTTCGTGCCTTTCATCTATTTTTATATAAATTTACCTATAAAGTATTTTTTTATCTCTTCTACGTCCATCCGCGCACACTTCTTTTTTTTTGTGTCACTCTTCTTGTTGTTGATTCGATATTGATTTTGCATTAGGACCTTCGCATGGGCACGTACCTTTCACGCTGGACATAAATCATTTCCTACTTTATTCAACGGTTCGACGCGTGAATGGGACAAATTCTTGACGCGATACGAAAATTTGATTTTTCTCTTTTCGATGCGTGTTCAATTTTGTTTTATTTTTTATCAAATGTCATAGATGCGACAGCTCGGACTCGTAACAGGACGGATGACAGACAGATTTTGGGGCGGATGGTGGTGATAAACATGTTGGGAAGATGTTTTGCGAACAATGCACGTGCATGTGTGGCTCTTCCGATTGAGCTGAGTACAAGGATTAATTGGATTTTGGGATAACTGGAAGCGCTTTGCGATTATAGTTGCAAAGCCCTCGTGGCTTTAAACAAGAAACTGCTAACAAATTAGTTTGGGAATCTTTGCCAGTTCGTATGGAATGAATTGCTTTCATACAAACGTAATGAAGTCAAAACAGAAAGTTCGATCTTTGAGTTTATGGTCTTCAGAAGATATTCCTGTTTAGTAATCATATTACTTCTAAAATTGATCTTAAAACTTTTTGGTTTTATTTTTTCATTAATTATTTAACTTAGTATTTATATTACTTTTAATGAAAGTTGAAAGGTTAATTCTTCAACTTTCAAATTTGATTTGTTTATAAATTAGTGTATTTAGTAATCATATAACTTCTTTAAATATAAGTTGAAAGTTTTATTATGTAATTATATTACTTGTTTAAATGCAAGTAAAAATTTTAATCCTTTAATTTTCAAATTTCATTTGACCAGAAATTTGTTTATTTAGTAAATATATAATTTTTTGAAATACAAGTTAAAAGTTTATTTTTTTAACTTTACAGTTTGATTTGTCCATGGACAAATTAGTTTCTTTAGTAATTATATAACTTTTTTAGATACAAGTTGAAAGTTTGATTTTTCAATTTTTTAGTTTAATATGCTCATAAATTAGTTTATTTAGTAATTATATTATTTGTTTAAATGCAAGTAAAAAGTTTAATCCTTTAACTTTCAAATTTGATTTGTCCAGAAATTTATTTATTTAGAAATCATATAATTTATTGATATAAAAGTTAAAAGTTTGATTTTTCAATTTTCTAGTTTGATATGCTCATAAATTAGTTCTATTTAGTAATTATATAACTTCTTTAGATACAAGTTGAAAATATGATGTAAATGCAAGTCAAAAGTTTATTATTTCAACTTTATAGTTTGATTTGTCCATAAATTAGTTTCTTTAGTAATTATATAACTTTTTAAATACAAGTCGAAAGTTTGATTTTTTCAATTTTTTAGTTTGATATGATCATAAATTAGTTTATTTAGTAATTTTATAAGTTCTTTAAACGCAAGTAAAAAAAAATAGTCTTTCAACTTTACAGTTTGTTTTGTTCATAAATTAATTTATTTAATAATTATATAACTTTTTTTTAAATAGTAACACAAAGTTTAATCGTTCAATTTTTAACATTGATTTGTCTATAAATTAGATTATTCCGTAATTATATAACTTTTTTTAATAGAATCATCCAACTTTCTACTTTGATATATCTATAAATTAGTTTATTTAATAACTATATAACTTCTTTAAATACAAGTCAAAACTTTAATTTTTCAACTTTCCAGTTTGATTTGTCTATAAATAATTTTTTGTTATAATTATATAACTTCTTCAATTCAAAAGTAAAAAGTTTAAAAGAATCAAATTTTGATATGTTTATTTCATCTAGTAATTAACTAACTTTTTTAATTGCAATTTTATAAGCTCATGCATATAAATCTCTGAAACTGTCGTGAAAGATGTGAAAAATCCGAAAAAAAAACAGTTTTCTTCCTTATTTTTTCTTTTCTTCTTAATTTGTTCCAATTAAAGTTTGCGAGCTGCTGCTGCTGATGTTGCTATATGGGATTATTCGTAATTTACATCACAGTTTTAAATCTAATTAAATTCGCATTGCATCTCATTAATCATTTGCAGCCGATGTTAATCCCATTACGCCGCATCTTCAATTAAACTTACGTAACGTTAATAATTGCGCGAAACATCAAAAGCGCAAGATCGTGCCGCGTTCTCCTGTTGTTGAACAGCTCAACTAACGACGACGAAGAAGAGACTATGTGGTGGTAGTGGAAGAGGAGGAGTAATTAAGAGCATGGCACCAGGCCAAAAATTGACACAACGATGACAGCATTACGACACGAGGAGCATCCTCGATTTTACTCTATTACAACTTGGAAGTGCCTCGGCTTTTGATCATCTCTGTTAGTGCTGTTATATTCTGATATATTTATGGTTGTGGCTTTGCCAAAAACAATACGAAAAAGACGATTAGTTCTTTGTTGTCTCACGAGATGGCGCTGCAATCGAATACGGTTTATTTCCAAAACTAATTGAAAGTATTCTTCGGAAATCAATCTAATTATTAATTAACAATTGAAGTGTTAAGTTTGAATGGGTTTAGGGTATGTTAGTTTTCAATTTTTGTTTCTTGAGTATAAGAAAACCGCTAAGTGTAGGGAATTTGATTATGTAAAGATAAGGGAACTGAGATTACCTTGATTCACTTTTTCTTTTAAATTACCTACGAAAGTGAAAATGAAGGAGTAAAGAAAGAAGAGCGTTAATGAAAGTTGCTTACCGAGTTAAGTTCTTTTAATGGATGTTTATTTTTAGATTGCCGCAACGGCAATCTCTTGAACCGCTCCTCCACTCGTGTCTCCTGTCTTCCTTAACGCATCTCTCCTAAAACCATCCTCCATTTACGTAATACGTCGTGCCAATAAATTAGGGCCTTTTGAACTTCGCCACACTTTCAACCCACATCCGCATCACCTTTCTTCTTTTTTCTTCCTCAACACTTGCATCATCTTCTCAATGAATCTTCCTTGAACCTTCTTTACGTAATTTCTTCATCCGACCTGAAAATAAACACGACCCCATAATTCACGCACAATGCCGTTCGAATTCTTCACACAACTATTTTATTTGTTACTTTTGGCATCCAAATTCAAACATTCCTCTATTGATATTTGCTTTTTCAACAGCATTTTTTTTCTCTCTTTATGACAAATTCAGCATTAAATCATCTTATAAACACATCATAAAATTCTTTACAGTTATTTATGAGTTGTTTCTAAATTTCGTTTCTATTTGTTAATTTTAACAAAACAGATTCTCATAATTATATAATCAATACTAATTGTTAATTATAATTTATAATCAATATTTCAGAGACATTAACATTTGTTAATTTTTGGCATTTTTAATTATTTTTTAAATTATATAACTTTATAAAGATCATCAAAATTACAGTAAAGTTTATTTTTTTATATAGAAATTATTTGGATTTTCTTTGAGAAATTAAAAATTCATTACTAGTTCATGTTTCATTAATTTTCAATTTTTTAAACTATTACTTCATAATTTCTTCTAGACTAAATTGAAAAATACGTAATTTTATTGAAAATATAAAAAAAATAACTAAACAACTTCCAGTTAATAAATTTTCTTTGAATTTTTAGAATTCAATGTAATTCTAAAAATAATCTTTTTTTTTGTCTACTTTTTTTTCTTTATTCAGGACATAATAAGTCGTCCACTTGGTTTCATCATTATCCGTTCCACTTGTTACGAGTGGAAAGTCGAAGAAAAAAAAAATAACAAAGAAATTCTCTCCTTCTAAATTAAGAAGAAAAGAAAAGCACAAGGAGAGAAAGATATTTATATATATAAAAAAAGAGAACGGTGTGATGAAGTTTTATTAAACTATTTTTTTATTTTATGTCGGCTTTGCATTTTCTTTCTTATTCCGGCTGGATGTTGAAGTAAAGCCGTTCGCGCTCCCCCGAGCCGCGTAATGCAGAATTTTCGGTAGGAGTTTTCATTTTTTTTTTGAGAACGGGATGAGGAACAGAAGAAGGAAGATGCTTAAAGTGCGCGCAAGGGGGAGAGTTGGTTCCAACCTTTGCAGGTTTTTGAATGGTGCTTAGTTTGCATATTTCATGAAACCCAGAGAAAAAAAACGAGTGTAGTAATAATAATAATAATAATAATTTCGGGCGCATCGTTTTAAGAAGCTCGTAACTTCCAACGAGCGCCACCAAATTTAATTCCCCCCTAAGAATTAATAATAATAATAATGGAATGTGTTTTTTTTTGCGTTGTAAGCGAAAGTTTCATTTAAAATTTCCTCAAGTTTGAGTCTTCTTTTTTTTTGTTTGGATGAATATTGTGATCTTGGCTTCTGCAAAGTTGTGATTTGATTGTTTCTTGTTTCAGGTGTGGATTTTTGGACAAGTTTGGTGCAAGATCTGGTTGGCTCTGGACGTCTGGATGTGTACAGCTTCTATATTGAATTTGTGCGCCATCTCTTTGGACAGATATGTAGCTGTTACTCGTCCGATAAACTATCCGAGCATCATGTCGCATAAGAGGGCGAAATCGTTGATAGCGGGGCTCTGGGTGCTCAGCTTCGTCATCTGTTTTCCGCCGCTTGTCGGATGGAACAACTCGGTAAGAAAATTGAATACATTGTCAAAGAAATGAAACTTTTACGCTTAATATTGTGTTTGCGGACGAGCGGCGGATATATCCGCTTTATCCACATTTGTCTTGTCGTAGTCATTGTTCACTAGTTGTTTTTCAAATGATGCCGTAAACGCTTTGACCACAACATAATAAAGTAAAATATACAATTTGATATATATGATATTAAATTTAACATTAAAGTATAGTTTCGAACTGAATTACGTTTTATATGTTCAGTTTCATCCTCTGTTTACATTGACTTATTATTGAAATTAGTCAAGTGGACTGTGCGAAAGCCAAAAACAATAATAAAAAAAAGTCACTATAATTAGATTAATTCTTACACCAAAATAGTTAACAACTCAAGTTTGCTCAAGGTCATAAAAAAAATAAAAATTTCGAATATAAATTTGGAAAAATAACGCCAAATCTTTGTTAATAATTAATGATTATTAAATTAAAATGAGCTTAACAGAAAACCGATTTAGATATAATTTTAACATTTATGTAAAGTTTTTATGAAAAAAAAAATCTAAAACAAAAACTTAACAACATAATAATTACTGTAATTTGATTCCTTATTACATGAAAACAGTCAACAACTCAAGTTTGTTAATAGATTTGTTAGAAAGGTTATAGTTTAGTCATAAATTTTGCATATTTGATGATTTAATTAGCGTATGCAATTATTGAGTAATTAAACAATACGCGAAGACGTAATAAAGTGAAGAATCACAAAATTATGGAAAATTAACTAAGAATCTGTTAAATATGGCTCAATTATTAATAGATTTAAATTATGTAATTATAAAAGATATAAAGTATTTTATAATTCATGAAAAAAAATTGGAAAATTCAAAATTTGGAACAATAATTAATGATTAAAGAAGCGTAATAGAAAACCGTTTTTGGTATAGTTTCAAAATTTATGTAATGTTTTACAGTTTTCGATATAATCAGTAAAAATTAGAAAAAATATTTGCTTCTTCTAAAAAAATCAAATAGAGCGGATATATCCGCTCTATCCACCTTTATGGTGACGTAGTCATCTTCTTAGTTTACTAGTATTTTTTTCAAGTGGGGTCGTGAAAACTTTGACCACAACATAATAAAAAAAATCACTGTAATTAGGTTCATTCTTACACGAAAATAGTTAACAACTCAACTTTGCTCAAGGTCACAAAAAAATTAAAAATTTCTAAAATTAATTTGGAAAAATAACGCCAAACCTTTGTTAATAATTAATGATTATTAAATTAAAAGGAGCTTAACAGAAAACCAATTTCGGTATAATTACAACATTTATGTAAACTTTTTGAAAACCAAAAAATTCTAAAAACATGAACACAACATAAGAAAATAACTAATTAACTAATTTGATTCCTTATTACAAGAAAACAGTCAAGAACTCAAGTTTGTTAATAAATTCGTTAGAAAGGTCATAGTTTAGTCATAAATTTTGCATATTTGATGATTTAATTAGCATATGCAATTATTGAGTAATTAAACAAAACGCGAAGACGTAATAAAGTGAAAAATCTCCAAATAATGGAAAATTAATTGAGAATCTGTTAAATCTCGCTCAAGAATTAATAAATTTAAATTATGTAACGACAAAAGATATAAAATTCATAATTTTGAAAAATAATTAATGATTATTATAAAAAAAGAAGCGTAATAGAACATCGATTTTGGTATAGTTACAAAATTTATGTAATGTTGTACAGTTTTCGATTTAATTAGTAAAATTTAGAAAAAAATATTTGTTTTTTCTAAAAAAAAAATAAACATGAACTATTCATAAATAAATTGAAGTAATTAAATAAAACTCATTAATTGTAATGATTATATGAAATTATATAATTTATAAAAGAAATGTGTTTGAATTAGAAATATGAAATGAATGCAATTTCTGTTATTTCATAACCATACAAGATGATGATTGTTAGTGTAAGTTCATAAGGATCTTGTAAACTTTTCCACGCTATCTCGAACATTATACAACTCCACTCGAACATCTTATTCATACTTTAACTATTATTATATTCTTCGTTATTATAATTTCTCCGTTTCCTTCGTAAAATATTTCTTATTCGTGCTACAAATATGTATTTTCCTCAATTTTATTACATTTATTTTACTTAATATTTAAGTTCCCTAACAATATTATAATTGGCTTTCAATTTGGGACAAATCTGAGAAATTTGTAAGATTTGAAGAAATAAAAACTGTAACCAAAATTGGATTAAAAGTAATTATCTTATAAGTAAATTAGCTGGAAACGTGTTAAATATACAATGTGATATTAAATTTAACATTAAACTATAGTTTCGAACTGAATTACGTTTTATCTGCACGGTTTCATCCACTGTTTACGTTGACTTATTATTGAAATTAGTCAAGTGGACTGTGCGAAAGCCAAAAACAAAAGGAGTCTCTCTATATATATATTTGCGTTGAATAAACATAGGAGAACTCAGAAGAGCAATGCATAATGAATTACGTTACGCAACCTTCGGCGCGTTAATAACTCGTGAAGGATCGATAGCTTCAAGTGCATATGCATACATTTTCGATACGGTCCATTAAAATTCCATTCGCATCTGGAAAATGCAATAAGAACATTACAAACTTGTAAATTTTACATCAAATTAATAATCTAGTATATCATAATAAATTCATAGTTTTCCTAACAAAAAAATCTATTCAAAATTAATTGTAATGCAAAATTTAGATTTGAAAATTACATTAATCAATTTTAGAAATATTCATTATTTAATCGATTTTTTTTTTGATCAAAATAAAAATTCACTTACAAATTATTAATTTAGACTTCATATTTATATTTAATAATTTGTGGATGCGCCAGGCAAATGAAACTATTTTATATATTGTTATTTATTCAATATTAATTAAAATATGTATGCAATATGTAATTATGACAAATTGTTAATTACAATTATGCACTTAATTAAAAATTCAAATTATTCATAAAAGTAAAAAGTTTATTAATAATAAAATAAACTTGAAATTATTGATTTAAATTTGTACATGTTTTAAACCCTTTCCAGCCCATTTTTTTTTTCAAATTTTTGTTTTGTTTTATTCAAATCTTTATAAAAGCACTTTTTTAATCATATAAACACATTTTACCTGTTTTTTTATCATTATTCAATATTACCTACTGTTAAAAATACATCTAACTTCAATTTACATTAGTTGCTTCCAACAGTTTTAATCGTCGAAAGACAAAATGGAATTTAAAAATTAATAATTCCATTTGGAATCACAGGGCTGGAAAGGGCTAATAAGTTAATGTAAACTAAAGTAAAGCTTTACTATTAGTTCTCATTAATTATTCATTATACAGATTATCACATTATTTATATAACATGCAATTCGATGTTACGTACACAGTGTTTCCTAGTAATGCGAATTATGCAAATGATTAATGTTTACAAAAGCCAGGAATATATTAACGTGTTTAGAGAACCGCAGCGCTTAATTCATCTTGTTTATATAATTTATACATATAAAAGCTCTTGTTTTCACTTAGTTTATGCAATTTATTTAACTTGAAAATAATTTAATTATTTTCTTAAAAATTAGTATAAAATGTTGTTGAAACTTACAATTTATTTTGTATTTTGGAAACATTGATATTCAATATATTTCATTCAAATCTTCTGAAATATTTTTTGTTTCAAAATATTTATTTAGATTTTCAATTATATATTTTTGTTATTCATTAATTACGTAAAAAATGAGTTTTAACAATAATAAAGCCTAGTTATTACATGTTTACTAATTGAAAAAAATTGACATTTTTTTAAATTAATTAATTAAATTAATTAAATTTTTTTTTTTGGCGTATTTCTTAAGTTTTTCTATATTTATTTCATCTCAATAAAATCAAATTATTAATTTTGATGAAGAGCTATTGGTTTAATCTTAAGAATATTTTCAATTAGAAATTGATGGATTTTCGAATGGAGCTGCGAACGACGAGGATGAGTGTGTTTATTGGTTGGATCGGTGTTATTACAAAGGATAATCGGCAGTTTATGTTTTCGGCGTATTTAATACCAGACGACGAACGACGTCGAAGAAAGAAATTTAATTTCCTGTGCTTCTGCAGCGATTTCTGCGAACGACATCATCTTTGGATCAGTTTTCCCAAGGGAAACACCAGAGACATTGACGAAAACGCCTCATCTTCGCATGTACGCATTGGTAACGAGAAAAAATGCACATCATCATTCAAGAGCGACGTTCAATCTGGACCATTGAAAACGCTGTTAAGTGAGAGAAATGTGAAAAGGTCAAGAGATGCATTGCATTTGAAATGCATTCAATTATTCCAAAAATACATCAATTTTTAATTGAAAAATTTAAACATTTTGTTTATATAGTAATATTTACAAATTGATTTATTTTTAAAATTTATGTGTAACCTATAAATTTACTATTTACGAACAAATGTTTCGTAACAACTGTCATTAGATTCATAGTAACTGTCAGTGATTTGATAGCAACTATTATTAGATACACAATAACTGTCAGTGACGTAATAGCAACTATCATTAGATTCACAGTAACTTCACAGTAACTGATAACAACTATCATTAGATTCACAGTAACTGTCGGTGATATGATAGCAACCATCTTTGCATTTTTAGTAACCTAGGTTAACTTTAACAATTACTGATATCAATCATGATAAATGATTAGCAACAAATTGAACTCACTTATTATTAGGAACATTACAATTATAATTAATTTATTCATACTATTAATAATGGATCAATAAAATATATAAAACAACAACGAAAAATGCTAAGTTATCTAATAGTAATTAGTATTCATCATTAATTTGTAGTCTATCAATGTCAATGGGAGAGTTGCTGCGACCAGATCGTATCTCTTCGTTCTGCATTGATGAATTTCCCTGTAATGGATGACAAATTACCTCGGACGTTTATGTACATTTTTTTTTTGCTTGTCAATTTTATTTATCATCTGCTCTTCGGAAGAAAAATATTGCGGAAAGAATCAATAATTTCCGGCCTTTTCAATCCATTAATCTACATACATTCTCTAAACATCAACTTGAGTCATGAAAAACAAATAAAATATTGAATACCTACGCATACATTAAACATCTACGTTTAAATTGAACACCTGCATGAATAATTGATTGATTATCTGCACACAAATTGAACACACGTGTAAATAGACCACCTGGTTGAACACCTGCGTGAACACCTGCATTTTAATTGATACGCAGGTGATAAATTAAACACTTGCGTTGAAATTGAACACCTGCATGAACATGAACACCTGTACCAAAAATACACACATGCCTATAAATTGACCACCTACTTGATCACCTGCGTGAACACCTGCATTTTAATTGAACACTTGCGTTGAAATTGAACACCTGCATGAACATGAACACCTGTGCCAAAAATACACACATGTTTATAAATTGACCACCTGCGTTTTAATTGAACACCTGTGTATAAATTAAACACTTGCGTTGACATTGAACACCTGCATGAACATGAACACCTGTGCACAAAATAAACACATGCCTATAAATTGAACACCTGTCTTTTAATTGAACACCTGTGAAACACCTGCGTTTTAATTGAACACCTGTGAAACACCTGCGTTGATAACAAT
>NW_017098375.1:0-4570 GCF_001412225.1 Nicrophorus vespilloides | reverse complement strand
TTCTCTAAACATCAACTTGAACCATGAAGAACAAATAGAACAAAAATCTATGAAATATTTACAAAATATATTGAATTTAAGTTAATCCCAAATTGAAATATTGAAAGTTTCAATAAAATTTAGATATTTTTTTATTGAATTATGTTAAAAATTTGAAATTTAATTATTTTTATTGCTCCAAATAATTTAATATTGATTTTTTTTTTCAGTAAATTGTAGTAAAATTCATTTAATAATTAATTTCAAGAAAATGTATTCATGATTTTTTTTCAATTTTTAATAACGCGAAGAAAAGTAATTACTTATTGTCTATAAAAAAGTATAAATTGAAATATTTTTTACAAATATATAAGTAAGATCAACAAATTATGAATTTTAATAAATGAAAAATCATCAATTTTCAATTGTCTTGTAATTTTTAACTTGCAATTAATTTCATATTGATTCAGACGTATCTTTTTTTGTAAATTTATTTTAATTATAATAATATTATATATATAAACGTTCTCCAAGTTTCATTTAAGAGCGAGTCTACAATAAAATTTATTGACCATTGGAGAAAACTCGTTCATTCTCGCTAAAGATACTTTGGACAAACATAACTTCGGCGGAATATCCAAGATATCTCAACATCACACACAATGGAGATTTCCGATCACGTAGTTCACGTAAACAACGGCAATAAAACAAGAACAACGACGACGATAATAATAACAATCATGATGATACTGCGTCGAGACGAAAACCTCTCGTCCTTGGACGATTTCGATCGCAATCAATGGACCAAACTTATTCCATCTACAATAAAATAGAAGACAAAAAAAAGTAAACTTGGGAATTTATTGTTCGAACTCTTTGAGTTGGTAATCTTTATGTCCCATTATGCAATCTGAATTATTTTTTCTAGAGTTTCTTTTATTATTGCGACTATATATTAGTAATGTTTTGTGTTTTCTTGGAAACAAATAAAAATTACAATAGAGAGAAATAAAGGAAAGAAAGTTGAGGTAAAAACTAAAAATAAACCTTTCTGTGTTGGAAAGAATGCGTGTATCGATTCGCAACGGATTCGTTCACTCGTCCGTTCGTGTTCACTCAATATTTAATAAATAAGAAACCCCGTCAATATCGAAAGCCTTAAATAATTTCCCAGATTTTGCTCGAGTTTACTAAATAATTCTATTATTGTTGTTATACTCGTCACCTTTCTTTTACTTTATCATTTTTCATGCTTGTTTTGATGATAATATTGTTGTTATTTCTATAATACATTCTTAAATAATTTAAAGGATCGTATCTCGTAGTTATGTCGTTGAGGAGTCTTAGTGGAGTTTTTAAGGAATGCTAGAGGTGGAGTTTTGATAATAGACACTTTATTATTCACTATAAGATTATTAATAACTTCTATGTCTAGATTCTAGTTGCTAGATTTGTTACTAGGGTTTTTTTGAGTCTAACTAGGACTCGGGAGGATTCTCCTCTAAGACTAAAACTAACTTGGACTAGCGACTAAGTAGGATTATGACTTTAATACTGACTTTTTAGGACTCTCCTTGTATTACATAAATATCCTGTTATATAGTAGTGAATTAGCATAGTAGAAGTACAGTAGTTGGTAAGGGAAGATAGTATCTAACTTTCCCTAATAATTAAGTGATTAGGATGTACATTTTAGAGGTCATTATTGATTGGACCTTTGAGTTTGTGCACAACATGTTGATTAACAATAGTCGTTACACAATGATTAGTTATGGGATCTTCCTAAGTGGTATTTGTTCTAAGTCTTAATGACTTACATACATAAACATGTATAAAATAATAAGGGCTAACATAATATAAACAATAACGGTTATACATAACAATATAAAATTCGGTTATAAATATGAATATGTTTTATACTTATATTTTATAATTTGATCAATTTTCTATCTTTTTAACGAACTTTATACCCATCGCATCCACCATTCCATATAGGTACAATAATAATTTTCTTCAATTATTGTAATTTATCAAAATAAATTTTCGAAATGATTAAGATCGCAAAATTAATTGTATGAATGAATAACGTTTTTTTTTCTTTACTATGCACAAATCCAATATGGAAATGTTGTTTAATAAAATCGATTGTTAGTTTTTGTCGCCGATAAAGAGGTGTGTGTGGGAATATGGATAAGGTATTGATCGATCTGATGAGCCGCAATTGTCGCGACAGATATTATCTGACTGTCTGCTCTGGTATCTCGATGGAGGCGTACGAATGCGATTGGTGACAGCTCTTCTCTCAGATATTCATGACATCAAGCCGAAATCAGAAATCTGTATTATATATCAGATTTGCATTATGTTGATCTAAATTTCATGTTAAACATCTACAAAATTCATTAGTTTGTCTACAGTTATTTCACTCAATAAAAGTATTAGTAAGTTATAAACGAATTTATTAGTAAAATTTCAAGAAATATACACTATTATAACAAAAAAAAAACGATTTTTAAATATAAATTTTCCCGTAAAATTAAACCAAAATACAAATTTTAATAGGAATTCCAAAGTTTTCATGAAATTACATAACAATAATAACTTATTTATTTAATCGTTAATCAATTGGAATTTAACATTTTCAAAAGTCAAATGAAAATTCTAATTGTGTCACATTTATCCGTCTAATTTATGTTGGACATTATGCATTGCTACAAGATTCAGAATCCATTACATTATCAACAGTTATTTAACTCAACAAAAGTATTAGTAAGCTATAAACGAATTTATTAGTAAAATTTAAAGAAATATCACTATTATAACAAAAAAAAACGATTTTTAAATATATATTTTGTTAATTTTCCAGAAATTTTCCCGTAAAATAACAAAATACAAATTTTAATAGGAATTCCAAAATTTTCCTGAAATTACATAACAATACTAACTTATTTATTTAATCGTTAATCAATTGGAATTTAACATTTTCAAAAGTGAAATGAAAATTCTAATTGTGTCACATTTATCCGTCTAATTTATGTTGGACATTATGCATTGCTACAAGATTCAGAATCTATTACATTATCAACAGTTATTTTACTCAACAAAAGTATTAGTAAGCTATAAACTAATTTATTAGTAAAATTTCAAGAAATATACGCTATTATAACAAAAAAAAACGATTTTTAAATATATATTTTGTTAATTTTCCAGAAATTTTTCCGTAAAATTAGACAAAATACAAATTTTAATGGGAATTCCAAAGTTTTCATGAAATTACATAACAATAATTTATTTATTTAATCGTTTATCAATTGGAATTTAACATTTTCAAAAGTGAAATGAAAATTCTAATTGTGTCACATTCATCCGTCTAATTTATGTTGAACATTATGCATTGCTACAAGATTCAGAATCTATTACATTATCAACAGTTATTTTACTCAACAAAAGTATTAGTAAGCTATAAACTAATTTATTAGTAAAATTTCAAGAAATATACACTATTATATCAAAAAAAAAGATTTTTAAATATATATTTTGTTAATTTTCCAGAAATTTTCCCGTAAAATTAGACAAAATATAAATTTTAATAGGAATTCCAAAGTTTTCATGAAATTACATAACAATCATAACTTATTTATTTAATCGTTAATCAATTGTAATTTAACATTTTCAAAAGTGAAATGAAAATTCTAATTGTGTCACATTTATCCGTCTAATTTATGTTGGACATTATGCATTGCTACAAGATTCAGAATCCATTACATTATCAACAGTTATTTCACTCGACAAAAGTATTAGTAAGTTATAAACGAATTTATTAGTAAAATTTCAAGAAATATACACTATTATAACAAAAAAAAAAACGATTTTTAAATATATATTTTGTAAATTTTCCAGAAATTTTCCCGTAAAATTAGACAAAATACAAATTTTAATAGGATTTCCAAAGTTTTCATGAAATTACATAACAATAATAACTTATTTATTTAATCGTTAATCAATTGGAATTTAACATTGTCAAAAGTGAAATGAAAATTCTAATTGTGTCACATTCATCCGTCTAATTTATGTTGGACATTATGCATTGCTACAAGATTCAGAATCCATTACATTATAATCAGTTATTTCACTCAACAAAAGTATTAGTAAACTATAAACGAATTTATTAGTAAAATTTCAAGAAATATACACTAGTATAACAAAAAAAACGATTTTGAAATATATATTTTGTTAATTTTCCAGATTTTTTCCCGTAAAATTAGACAAAATACAAATTTTAATAGGAATTCCAAAGTTTTCATGAAATTACATAACAATAATAACTTATTTATTTAATCGTTAATCAATTGGAATTTAACATTTACAAAAGTGAAATGAAAATTTTAATTGTGTCACATTCATCCGTCTAATTTATGTTGGACATTATGCATTGCTACAAGATTCAGAATCCATTACATTATCAACAGTTATTTCACTGAACAAAAGTATTAGTAAGCTATAAACTAATTTATTAGTAAAATTTCAAGAAATATACACTATTATAACAAAAAAAAAGATTTTTAAATATATATTTTGTTAATTTTCCAGA
>NW_017098374.1:0-2306 GCF_001412225.1 Nicrophorus vespilloides | reverse complement strand
AAAATTGAAATAATAACGTTCGAAAAAGCAGTGTTTTCACATTACATTGATTTACTCGAAAACTATAATAGACAGAATGAATCCAATATATGCATATGAAAGTTGAATATTTGGGGAATCCAGCAAGTATAGATACATTTCTGTGCTCTTATCCATATTGCTGTAATACGCGTTCAAAGTTGAAAAATTGAAATAATAACGTTTGAAAAAGCAGTGTTTTCACATTTCATTGATTTACTCTAAAACTATAATAGATAGAATGAATCCAATATATGCATATGAAAGCTGAATGTTTGGGGAACGTAGCAAGTATAGATACATTCCTGTGCTCTTATCATAGATTAGATATTATAAATTCATATTGAAGATAAAAACTGTGAAGTGTAAATTGTAAATATTTTTATAAATTTTTAATTTTGTTAAATTGTAATAAATAATGATTTGATATTTGAATGGACGTAAACGTTAAAGCTGTTATTATTTAAACGTAGATTGAATCTTAATGGCGAAGAACGTCGTGCAGTTGGTGTGAATCGTATCGAGTTAGTCATTATTATTTTAGTATTCAGGTATTGAGTTTCCTGCGTTCCTGCGAGCAGCAGAACCGTCGAGTTGAGTCGAGTTCTGGTTTTGAAAAGTTGGAGATAGCAACGGCAGCCGTATGAATCGGCTTTAATTATATATGGCTATTTAATGTGGATTTATTTCCTGCGGCGGCAGTGTCAGATATTTCATTGCAGGAGCGGCAAGGACGTGGGACAATGAGGCTGGCAGGAATAATTCCTGCCACGTCCAAGTTTATAATGGAGCTTTATTGAAATGCTAAACAAGGGTGGGACTTTACCAACCTGCACCCCCGCACTCCTCGCGATGATACAGCGTTCTCCCCCCAAGAGCCGTTCAAATATTACATACAACATTATAACAATGAGAGAACATCGTGAAGGGGGGAGGGAGGGAGGCCGAAGCCATTCATCCGATAATCATAGCAGCCCTGACGATGTCGTCGTCGTCTCTCGCCACCTAGAGGATAGCCAAAGTTCGCACGGAACATTAATGGAATTACACCATGCATCATGCACGAGTCCAATCATCTATGGCCATGACAACGTACTTGCTTTGTTTCTTGAATAAATCTTGCATAATCTCAATTTGAACAACTTAATATTATATCGTCTATATCTCGAAAACTACGAAAGGTAGAAGGAAAATAAAATACACATATTACAACTAAATGAATAGAGTATAATGTGTATGTATTTGTGCGTTAATAAAACTTACGGATTTTTAATAAATTGCTGTCAAACATTAAGGTTTTTTTTTCTAATTCCAATGTTTTATAAAATCCTTATATTTATCAAAAATTGCAAAAATCACACTAATTATCAAAATTACATATTAAAGAATAATATGCTTATATTTTCATCTTTATTAATCTTTCAATTTTATAAATATTTAATACTGAAATTTTTAAAAGTGCATTTACATTTCATCATATTTTTCAAAAACTACAAAAAGTAGATTAAATATTAAAATTTCATATTAAAACGAAGATTTTAAAGAATGACATGCATCTATTTTCATGTTTGTAAATCTTGTAATTCTCTAATTATTCCATTTTAAAATTTGAATTACGAAATTTATTTTTTTTTAAATGCATTTATATTTAATTAAATTTTTCGATAATTAAGAAAAGCAAATCAAATATTAAAAATTCTTATTAAAAGGAACATATTAGAGAATAATATGCATTTATTTCCATCTTTGTAGACTTTATAGTTTTCTAGTTATTCTACAATAAAATTTTAATTACGAAATTTGAAAAGTACGTTAATATTTTATTAAATTTTACGAAAATTAGGAAAAACAAATCAAATATTAAAAATTCTTATTAAACCTAATATATTAGAGAATAATATGCTTATATTTTTATCTTTGTAAATCTTTCAATTTTCTAAATATTTACTACTGAAATTTGATTTATGAAATTTTTAAAAGTGCATTTACATTTTCATCAAGTTTTTCAAAAACTACGAAAAGTAGATTAAATATTAAAATTTCATATTAAAATGAAGATTTTAGAGAATGAAATGCATATATTTTCATATTTGTAAATCTTGTAATTCTCTAATTATTCTATTTTAAAATTTGAATTACGAAATTTATTTTTTTTTAAACGCATTTATATTTTATTAAATTTTTCGATAATTAAGAAAATCAAATCAAATATTAAACATTCTTAGTAAAACGAACATATTAGTGAATAATATGCATATATTTCCATCTTTGTAAACTTTATAGTTTTC
>NW_017098373.1:0-30588 GCF_001412225.1 Nicrophorus vespilloides | reverse complement strand
CAAATTTAAACGCAATTACAGCCAAACCGATGAAACCACAATAATATATGAATACTCGTTACATTCCCCAAAAAAACGTTCGAAAAAGCAGTGTTTTCACATTTTTTTTGATTTTCTCGGAAACTATAGAAGATAGAATAGATCCAAAAGATGCAAATGAAAGTTGAATGTTTGAGGAATGTAACGAGTATTCATTTATTGTTGTGGTTTCATCGGTTTGGCAGTAATTCGCGTTTAAATGTGGAAAAACGTTCAAAAAAGCAGAGTTTTCACATTTTATTGATTTTTATAAATTCATTATTTCATTTTTTTAAATGATTAAATCTAAAGTGTCACAAAAGAAGTGTTATTCTTTAATTTAATCATCATTTGCTTTCTGTTAAATTTAATTCAATTTTTTAATTCGATAATACTAATCCTGATGATTAGTCAGTATAATTGATTAATTATTTTAATTAATTTAATAATAATGCTAATATAAAGACAATGTGAAGAAATGGGTTGAATCTTTGCATCGATTTCCTCCTAACCTGACGCAACACAGACGAAATTCTGTGTTGTTGTTCAAGGGTCGTATACGTCGGTCTGGGTTGAAGCATATACGTATATATATCTTTTGCGTAATAATAGGTGCGTGTAGGGCATACGTCTTCTGGGACCACGCGATCCGGGGGCGGCTCATATCGAACCGACGAAAAGTGACCTTCGTCCTGGAAAAAGGATCGCAACGGAAAAACAAACTGCCTAATACAGAAGGAGCAGCAAAACAACGAAGAAGAAAAAAGATGTACACAAAAAAAAATAAAGAGAGCGACCCGTCTATGACCCACCCTAATGTATCGACGTTTTTCCCTTTATGTTTTTATCGCGCGCAGAAACTCCGCGACCCGCGCATTTCTAACACACACACACACAATTCTTGTATACAGACGTGTCTTGTCCTTCTTTTTTTTTTTCTGTCGTAATATATTTCTTTTCTTTATGTTTTTTTTTCCTTCATCGTACGAGTTTCTTCTCCTGGGGGTCGGGCGTCGAGACGGCGCATTTCGTCTCGACGTCGGCCGCCTAGCTTTAACGTGACGCCGCCGCCGCCCCCGAATTGTGCTGCGATACATCGCCTTTAAGACGAGACAGCACGCACGAAACTTTCCGAAAATATGTATTTATTTATTCATTGGCCCAATTATAAGTAAACAGTGAAACTCTGCTTTCGCGTATTTACATACACAACCCTAACCATTAACTCCCTTTTCGAAACTACTCTGATTCTTTTCATGTCTATTTCAATGTACATACATAACAATAAATACATCAATTTCTATAGTAAACATAAATCGAAAATAATTGAAAAAACTTAAAACTATTTTCATAATTTACTTAAAATATTCTTAATATTGATAAGTTCTTTTATCATTCAATTCTACTAGAAAGATAAATTTAAACTAAAATTTGATATGAAATATGTAAAGCTATATGTAAAAATGTGTGATTTTTTTTTTCAATTGATGTTAATTTTCAACACATTAATCAGGTTTAAGAAATTGAAATCACTTTAGAAAAATAAATGAATAAAAAGTAAACTTTAATTTTCAAAAACGAGACTTTCTTTTTTAGAAATTTCTAGAATGTTCTAAGATGAAATTACTTATTTATTTGCAAATCATTGTTGGATGTAATTTTGGACTATCGCAATTATAATTTTATTTTGGTATTTTTCTAACTATTTTATAATAATATTTTTTTCATAATTCAAATCAGTTTAGACAAATAAATAAAGAAAAAGTAAAGAAAAATTCAAGAAATATATAAAGACTTTCAAAAATGAGACTTTCTTTTTGATTTTTTCGAAATTTCTAGAATGTTTTAAGATAAAATTAATTATTTATTTGCAAATCATTGTTTTATGTATTTTTGGACTATTGACTAAAATCATTGCACCTAATTGATCTTAATTATCGCAATTATAATTTTATTTTGGTATTTTTTATAACTATTTTATAATAATATTTTTTTCATAATTCAAATCAGTTTAGACAAATAAATAAAGAAAAAGTAAAGAAAAATTCAAGTATTATATAAAGACTTTCAAAAATGAGACTTTCTTTTTGATTTTTTCGAAATTTCTAGAATGTTCCAAGATGAAATTACTTATTTATTTGCAAATCATTGTTGGATGTAATTTTCGACTATCCACCAAAGTCTTTCCGCCTAATTCATCTTAATTATCGCAATTATAATTTTATTTTGGTATTTTTTTATAACTATTTTATAATAATATGTTTTTCATAATTCAAACCAGTTTAGACAAATAAATAAAGAAAAATTCAAGAAATATATAAAGACTTTCAAAAATGAGACTTTCTTTTTGATTTTTTCGAAATTTCTAGAATGTTCTAAGATGAAATTACTTATTTATTTGCAAATCATTGTTGGATGTAATTTTGGACTATCCACCAAAGTCTTTCCGCCTAATTCATTTTAATTATCGCAATTATAATTTTATTTTGGTATTTTTCTAACTATTTTATAATAATATTTTTTTTCATAATTCAAACCAGTTTAGACAAATAAATAAAGAAAAATTCAAGAAATATAAAAAGACTTTCAAAAATGAGACTTTCTTTTTGATTTTTTTCGAAATTTCTAGAATGTTCCAAGATGAAATTACTTATTTATTTGCAAATCATTGTTGGATGTAATTTTTGACTATAGACCAAAGTCTTTCCGCCTAATTCATCTTAATTATCGCAATTATAATTTTATTTTGGTATTTTTATAACTATTTTATAATAATATTTTTTTCATAATTCAAACCAGTTTAGACAAATAAGTAAAGAAAAATTCAAGTAATATATAAAGACTTTCAAAAATGGGATTTTCTTTCAGTTTTTCGATATTTCTCGAATGTAATTTTGGTAAGTGTAATTTTGGAGTATTGACTTTCCACCTTATTCATCAAAATTATCATAATCAAAATTTTATTTAGGAATTTTATATATTACGTATAACATAGATTGAATGTTTGTGTTACATAACAAATGTGTATAAGATTGGAATTAGACAAATTGTAGATGCAGACTGTTGCTGCGCGAGATAATAACGTCGATGATGAAGAATGAAGAAAAGAGCAAATCAAAAAAGAAGTAAGGACATAGAAGAGAGGACAGACAACCTCGAGGGTCGTCCTCGTCTGGATGGACGAGGAGGCCAAGACGATGATGATGATGATGGGAATGTGTGTGCGAGCGCTAAGTATTTCTAAAATCCGAGGGCCGAAATATAAATTGCGAAATTATAAAAGGGGTCGCGAATATTCCGGCGTGCAGCAGGCCGTACCAAACACAAAAGACTGTTATGCCACTGAAACGGCGGTGGCGGCGGCGGTGGCAGCGGCAACGGCGGCGACACAAAGGGAAGCCGCGCGCCTCGGCAGCGGGGATTCCCTCCACCCCCCCGTTCACCGATGTCCACCTCCTCCTCCTTCCACCCTCCGCCGTCACAAGAGACGGACATTGACGGACCGCTGTCAAGAGGTGGAGGACAAAAAGTGGCCCCCGCGCGAATTCCACGAGGGACATTATTATGTGTAGGCCCACAGAAGACAAAACCCGAAACGAAAATAGAAAAAGTCGAAGAAGAGAGAGAAAGATCACTTCGAGTCCTCAACATCTCAAAAGAAAGAAAGAGATAGTTGGAGAGCAATTAAATCGCCAGAGATACACAAAACGACTAAGCGGAAAGAATATTTTTATAGGGACGAGCATTCCGAAACCCTTCGAAACTATTCCATAGATATCTCATACCTCTTTGGTTCTTCAGCCGCGACAAAATTCATATCAACATCAAGAAATATATGGAAATCAGTTCGTTATTTCAAAATACCAACATTTTCAACTCATTATTATTTTTTTATATTAGCAAATTTATTTTTACCTAACAAATTGTAAATTTTTTTCAGTTGCAACCTGAAAAGCTTCATCTTTACTAAATTTATATAACTTTCTAATTGAATAAAATTAATTAAAAATTTGATTTTTTTTATTTCATTATTTCTCGAGAAATAACGCCTTTTTTTTTCGATTTCTTTAATTAAATTAATTATATTATCTAATTAAAGTCGCATGTATAATATTTGAATTGCAAATAATCAATTATATTCATTATTCGTGTGTGTTTATTCGCAATCAATCAAATTTACCTGACATTTCTTTACATGTACTCAATTATTATTTTTTTATTTTATTAAGGTCGTTACAGCTACAATCTAATAAACAAAACAACAACAAAAAAGAAAACGAGAATAATTTCAAAGCGTGTAAGAATTGTCGATACGGTCCTGGATTACGTAAAAATGTGGGGTGGCGATTTTGTGGCGCCATCTGTGAAAGGGTGGTGTGAAACGCCAAGGGTTGGAAGTTGGGGTGCGTGAAGGGCGCTGCAACAGGGCTTTAAGCGCTCGGTTCGTATCCGCACTACGGATGGTATATATCGACCCTTGCAGGGAGGAAAGTGCGCGCGCCAAAATTTCAAATTTTAAACAATTGCAAAACTTGAAAATAAGGTCGTATTTGTTTTAAACATTGTATCGATATATTATATAATTTGAAATTTGTGTAAAGTAAATAGTTAAACTTGTTTAGAAAAGGGAACATATGTAGAAATTAATAAAATAACTAAGGTGAGAAAACATATGGTGTTAATTGTAAATGTATACATTTACTAATTAAGATGATTTATGTAATAATATAAACAAGTGTATGAAAGTAAAAAAATGTAGCTATAAACAAGTTGATTAATAAAATGAGTTATAAGTATATCTATTATATAATCTTTTGTAATGTAGTTGTTACTCATCATTAAAGTTGTTTGCAACATATGTATCAACTTAGGTATGTATAAATCAATAAACTTTAGTTACATGTGTAATTTATAGTGAAGAAACAATTTATCAATGAAATCAAAGAAACTGTATGTAACATTTTCCGCGTGAAACGTAAGTTTATTACCGCCATAAATAATCTATAAATACAAATTATCTATATATAAATAAAAGTGTAAGTGAGAATCTACTATTTTAAAACCTCGCCCGATGCCAAATCACGTTCGAAACCCATCCTTTTTATCCTTTATTTGTTTCTTCAACGGCAGCAGTGAAATGAATAAAACACTCTGCGAGAGAGTTCGGTGTGTGATTACGCGACGATTAACGTTAATAATGTCATTAATATGGCTGGTAATCCTGGTAAGTTGAGACTCCCGTCTGCATCATCAAGCCTGATCAATCGCGGAAAGATAATCCCCAGCAGGAAATTTGCATTTTGAGTAATTGCATCGCATTAAATCTCTCGCATCGGGCAAACTGATTAATGCCACCTCCGCCTTCGAGTCTTACAACAAGACAGAATATGTATAGATATAAAAGGACTAAAGGTGTAGAAGCATCAAGGACGAATCCGAGTCCATCCACACACTACCACCATCACGAAAATCAATTTGCCTCTTCCGAGAGTTCGAAACCATTAGGGTTCGCAGAACGAGAAGAGTAATATCTTCATTTGCAAAAATTGCAAATGAAATTTCAAACGCCGTTTAGGATGCAAAAATGATGAGAAAGCAAGAATAAATAAATGAAAAATAAACGCAGAAAGAATGACAAAAAAAAGGTAACTGTAGGAAAGAAGCAGGGGGAGTGAGCTGTGTTGCGTTTTAAAGGCTTTATTTTCGCGGAACCGACAAAGGAAACGCCACCAACTTCTCGTTTCCCCTTAATGCCGTTTCGCGTAAAAACCTACTGTTTTACTATGAAATAATGTTATTACACAGTTAATTTATGTCACGGCACATTTGTTTATTTATTTTTCATCGCTCGCTCGGCGTTTATCTTTAATGGAAAAAACACGAGGAAAGTGGCCGGTTCTGAAACGAAAGCCGACGATCGTCCTTTTTGCTTATTTTCCTTCATATCTGTACTTCTCCATTTTTTTTCTCTGCTTCTTCCTCACCAACGCGTATTCAAATTACGGACAATTTACGTCACAGGCGCCGAGCATTCATTTCCAATATTTGCGCAAAACGACGTTATCTTTATACGCGAATCGTGCAAAAGCATCATCAAACGAGAAACGTCTTTTTAAGTAAGAAAACCAGGCAACAACAAAAAGAAAACTACAGACAAGATGGATCGTTCTCAACAAAAAACCTACAGAAAATAAATTATCATATGCTTTGACTAAAAAAAAATACCTACTTCTCTTTGAATAATATTATCAATTCATGTCTTTTCTACGAACATTAGGATAAAAACTATAATAAATCAAAATTAATTGTTAATTATATAAGCAATTTGAAGGCGTGAAGACTCACTTAACAATAAAAGAAACACAATGAAGATTTTTTTTCAGACTCTGAAAAAAAATTGATTATATAAATAATGCTATTGAAATTGTATAAGTTTTTTTTTAAATTCATTGAAAAATTCAAATAATTTGAACTGCAATAATGTTATTAAATCTTGAAAATTTTAATGCTGAAAATATTAGTTATTAGAGTCTTATTATGAAACTTAACTTTGTGTGGTTTATATTTAGTTAAGTCTTATATTAAGTATAGTTGACTTAAAAAATTGGTGAAGCGAATAATTAGGATGTGTATTAGGGTGATGATGATGTATTGGTTGGGAAGTCCTGTGGATGATTATAATTGTCCTGGGTGTTTTCTGATGGATGGTTTTATTGATTATATAAATAATGCTATTGAAATTGTATAAGATTTTTTTTAAATTCATAGAAAAATTGAAATAATTTGAACTGAAATTATGTTATTAAATCTTGAAAATTTCAATGCTGAAAATTACTATTAGTTATGAGAGTTCTATTATGAAACTTAACTTTGTGTGGTTTATACTTAGTTAAATCTTATATTAAGTATAGTTGATTTAAAAAATTGGTGAAGCGAATAATTAGGATGTGTATTTAGGGTGATGAGGAAGTATTGTTTGGGAAGTCCTGTGGATGATTATAATTGTCCTGGGTGTTTTCTGATGGATGGTTTTATCGAGGAAGAAATTGGGGTATCAATCGTAGGAAAACGTCGATCGGTTAATTGGCGCGTCACGCAGGATGACCAAGGATAGAGAGGACGGGAAGGACACGCCGAGGGGTCGCCGAAGACAAATAGACGTCCAGTGGAAAATGGAGCGAACGGAGATGGACAATAAATTGGGAAAAGGAAGAGAAACGTCCGCGCGTTCTTAAAAAAAAAACCAACAACAAAGAAGTGCATACACAATTACCGTGCACCGACATAAAGTAAATATGATGAACGTTGATCAGATAGGCACCAGACCGGGCACCATTTATCAATAGATAAGGCAGCGACGCAAAAAGGATGTGTGTGTCTCGTGGGCGAGGATTGGTCGAAGGCGGCGGCGCCGGTTCGGATCCCAGGCAGGACGAGGCGAAAATAAACCAAGCACGCGAATATTGTACGTGGAAGGAACAAGGACGAGTTGCTGCGAAAGGAAGGAGTGGAAAACAAGGACGATGAGAGAGTTGAATGCGTGTATGGAAAAGAGAGAGAGAGAGAAGAGAAGAGGCGGATGATGAGAAAACAAAGAAGAGTTGTTGCACTGCAGGTAACGTACTCTTACGTGTACGTCATGCGGCAACACCACCTGGATGACGTCACGTTCCGGCGGTTCCGTCCTGCAGAGGAAGTGGGCGTATCCGCGGCGCGACGCACCCCGCGCCATTGGCTGTGTGGGTGGCAGGAACAATAGACACCGCCCCCTGCGACCCGCGCCGCGCACCACCCGTTACGTAACCCTTTCTTCTTCCTCCTCCACCACCACCACCACCACTTTTCTTTTTGCTATTGTATCCTTCGTTCATGCCAAAAGGCACAAGAGAGAAAGAGACACGCACGCAAAGCCCAATGGAGAAGAAGAAAAAAACACCATTCGACCAACCAAAATATTGAAAAGGATAAAACGGACGAGCAAAAAACTGCCGCTCCCCGTGCATACGCAAACACATCAAACATTTATCAAGTAAAATCAAACCGTAATTTCATTATGAATCGCACATTACTACAATATACAAGTAAATGTATAAAAGCTTTTTTCATACCTATTAAATATACCTATTGTCAATAGTCCTAATGAGTTTATATTTTGGTGTTTTATTCTTGAAATAAATATTATTAGTATTAATTTGTTAACATAAAAGTCAATTTATCAATGAAATCAAATAATTTCAACATAAATATAGTTTTTTTAAAATCATCTTATTTGAACTAAATACAAAATGGTTTGAATTTGTATACAGCAATATAAGTATAAGCTAATGAATATTAGTTAATGAACAAAATAAATTGTAATATTTCCAATAAATAATATAAGATATTAATTTGTTCACTTAACTAATTAAACTTATATTTTCATTCCATACTTATTTCTTAAATAATTTATAATAAAAAGTTATCAAATTAACAAATAAGAAACTTTTTAACTAATAAAACTTAAATTTCATTCCGTTTTCTTATATAATTTGAAAAATATTTCTGTATAACTTTGTATATAAGTAATACAATTATAAAAACAAAAAGCTGATAAACAATAAAATTATCAAAACACACAAAAAAAAATACAAACAATAATTAAAATAATAATTTTATTCACTCTATTCCCTCATAACTATTATTATAAAATTTTAATTAGATGAAAAACGTCGACAAACATAATTTATTACTTTTACTTTTTTGCATATACACACACACACACGATTTACGTATTAACTTGTACCAATCAAAGGTAATAATAATAAAGCAAAAACCATTAAAATAAATTTCCATGAATTAAACATTAATACTTTTTGCCGGCGAATGTCACAAATTAAGTATAATATTATTCAATTTTATAACAATATTATTATTTTTTTTTTTGTAATACACAAATCATTTAATAATTATAAACCTAAATTGCATTCAAATTCAAATCTATTGAAATCGCAAGAGTTTTGGTGAATCAAGTTTTACTAATCCTAATAAACATCTCTTCATGAATGAAACGAAATTGTTCTTGCCATGTTTTCCTCCTCGCTTAACAACGATAAATAAAGACGAGAAGATTGCATGCAGAGCTGCAGCGTTTCCTTGGCCAACATTCGGACAATCGGGCAATAAATCCAGGCGAAATTGAATCGCGAACGCAGAAGGATCCATGATAACACGAAACATGCTTAATTGCCTGGAATCCCATGCACTTTTTTTTAATCTATTATTTTTGAATATAATGCAAAGGCAGTCACGGCTTCGTGACTCCTCATTCGAGCTCTTCCTTCTCCTATACATCATGATCATCATCCTTTCTCCACATTACGTAAGAACAAAAGCAACTTTTAGCAACCTTTCAACAATAAAAAAAAACGTACACCTTCTTTTCTCTGTAAGCTAACGCATTCGTATTATTTAAAATATAATTTTTAAATGCGAAAGTGTTGATTTATAAATGCATTCCGCATTTGCAAGTAAACGTAATTTATTCAAATTATTCAGAAAGTGAATAATAATCTAATCGAAACACACACACGCGTGTACACATGAAACAGGTGAAAATAATTAATCGTCCATGATTATTCACACAAGGTACGTACACTGTTTTTTCTTAATTAATTATTATTTTATATCATTCAAAACTGCTTTTTTATATACAATATTTACTAATATATTATCATTAGTATTTGCAAGAAGAAAAAAAAGAAAAAACATGGTAATCAATATCAATAATAATTAATAATACTCTTGATTGATGAAAGCAAAAAGTGGACGTACTTAAATTACAATAAATTAATTTACATTTGTTTTATTAGCGTTAATTAATTTCAATAACTTTTTGTTTTATGTTAAAATTGTCGATTATTTTGGAAATATTCTAAGAATCACACAACTTTGATGCAATTTGAAGAGACGCAAATTCAAAGAAACCTCGCAACTAAAATTACAGGAATTACTGCTATAAAATTAATTCGTATTTAATATTAACTACTGACGCAGCTATAAATGCGGTAATTATCGGATCGATTAAATTTATTTACAAACTATTAACGAGACATCATTTACATATTAATTAAAAATTGGAACGAAAATATGAAATAACACATACAAAAAAAAAACGTAAATAATTTTGTTAGAAGAGTTTGAAAAAAATATTTAATAGGAAACATTAAAGAAAAGTAATTATTAATTGAAGCAATTTCAATTTTATTTGAAAAATTATTACTTAAAAAGTTGTTTTAAAATGAAATAATTGTTTTTTTTTTTCATTTTTTGCTACGAATTAAATTAAAGTAAAATTACTTTTAGATATTACATATAATCATAATAAACCATTCTTTTTTAGGTTGACTTTCGAATAATTTTGTTACTTTTGCAACGAAATATTGAAAACTTTAGTAACAAAAGTCTGAGTGTTGAATGAAATAATATAGAAAATGTATAAACTTACTGGAGGAAAATTCTTCACTTTCTTCAGTTATAAAGAAATATGCAATCGCTCATTTACAACTACGACGATTTTCATGGCATAAAAGTATATTGAAACAGAATCTTATAAACTTATGAAAAAAATATTAAATTTTTTGAAATTCTCTAGAAAAACTTTGATTTTTCAATTCATACGTCTGAAAAACCAAATGTAATTGTCATATATCTGTCATTTATGATACATATCATAAATATCAACAATCGTCATAATTGTCACTTATCTGTCATTTATAACTAATGTCACAAGTAATGAAAATAATAATTGTTACTAATTCTTTTGATTTATTCTACTTTTTTAACTATAGTTTAATGAAAATTGTTTTCCTTGTAAACCTTATGAAATATGGATTAAAACTATAATATTTTTCCACGTAATTGTCACATATCTACCATTTATGACTCATGTCAAAAATATCAACAAACGTCACAATTGTCACTTATCTGTCATTTATCACTTATCTGTCACAAGTAATGAAAATAATAATTGTTACTAATTCTTTATATTTATTCTATTTTTTAACTATAATTTAATGAAAATTGTTGTCCTTGTAAAACTTAAGGAACATGGATTAAAACTGAAATCATTTTGCAAAAATACTTATAAATACGGCAATTACGAACTGGATTAAAGTTATTTACAAAACGATTAACGAGCGGTCATTTGGAGATTAATTAAAAATCGGAGCGGAAACAGGAATACAGTTGGATATATATCGGATAAGCGAAGCCACCAGGCTTACGGTTCTAGGCTCGTCCGTAATTGGCGAATGCAAATCGCGAAATTCCCCGTCGGCGAATTTTAAACTTCTTCGACTCGCCGAAATGGAAATGACACGACACGAATAAATAAATAAATCGACAATTATAAAAAAATATATCTGCACGTATGAAGGACGAGAGGAAGCGAGAAAGATTGAGAGAATACAAGAGAAAGAGGGTATATATGCAAATTGGACAAGTTTCCGGGCAGATGTCAGCAGTAAACCCCGGTTAAGGTAAGATAAGATAACAGACTCTTCGTGTTAACGAAACGAGAGGGTTTTGCGACCACCACCAAATTTGGCCTTCGCATCCTTTAATTAGGTTATTAAAAACACCGCGAGGACCATCCATTTCGGTGTTACCGATTCCGATTAGTCCTTTGCAAAACGGCGTCTTAATTAACTATAAGCATCATCTTCTTCACGGATCGATTCGTTCGATTTTGTGTGGTGGTTTTTCTTTTTTCCCCCCTCGGGGGACGGACACGAACTTTGTGTGGGGGGGTAGCAATAATGATCTTCTCTGATGACGTCCACACCCACCACCCAGAGGCTAACGATAATGGTACCAGAAGATGTCCGGACCCACCCTCCGATCATTTATAAACGTCCCACCGAACCATCAGATTCGATAAATGCATTAGAAGTCTAATCGCGGGATTATCGTCCCCGTCGACGATTTCCTCAATACATCAAAAAAAAAAAAACATCTCTTCTCCCAAAACACGACCGAAAAAAGGGGACGCACAATATACACAATACACTGATAGCCTAGGTTTTCAAAAAAAAAATTGAGAAAACACACTGCTTCATAATGATCAAGTGAAAATGGTTGTAGTGGGAAAAAATTTGTACTGTCAATACGCAATTGCACTTAATACTTTATGCACTTTTTTTAATATTTGTCTCGGGGTCGTATCGATTTCCGCGCCGCCCTCAGCAACACATCAACATTATAAAGCCATTGATGCACACACAATGCAAACAGTAATGAACGCAAAAAAACAACAATGAATGACAATGAAACGAACAAAAAAAAAAGAAATATAAATAAGTGCTGGACAATTTCGTCCTTTACAATTTAAATAATGCTCAATAAAACGGTTTACAATACAAAATCATTAAATTCTCAAACAATTGAAAAAAAAGTTGTAGATTACAAAAAAAAAGGAAATTATTTTGTCCCAAGATTACATTTATGTAAGAAATTTGTAAAATTGTTTAAAATTTAGAAATATTATCAACAAATATAGAAAATACCTATGTATGAAATTATAGAAAAAGTCGAATATTTGCCGAAATTCAGAGACAATTTAAATCTACAAAAATTTCATTCTTGGCTAATTCAAACATCAAAAATTGTTCATACTTCAGAACAATTTAAAAACGAATTCAGAGAATTAATAATTAATTATTGAATTAATTTCAATTAAATATGTTAGTTGAAAAACATTAAATTTTATAGATAAAATTAAAAAAAAAACAATATATCTAATTGAATAATGCAACGTTTCCATATTTTTCAATATATTTTTAAATTTTCTTAATGAAAAATCACGCACATTTGATCATACTACAAAAACTAAACATGTTATTCATCGTAATTTTAATTACACGCAAATAAATGAAAAAAGAGTACTTCTTCAATAAACGAACAGTAGTTTTTTATGTGCACGCTCGGGCGTTTAAGAGAAGAAGACACGAGCAGAAACGAGAAAAAAAAAACGTTTGTCTGATGACGAATCGCTCGTAAAAATTGTAACTTGCAACAAATTTTATTACATCTCAAGTGCACTTAACAGAATATTAGAGTGTATTTGGATATTAATTTTTAAATATAAAATTTTAATTTTTATGTAACAAATAAGAATGAATGGAAACTACTATCAAAGTTAAGCAATATTAAGTGTTTTAATGGGTGACCTATATGTAGGTTGAAATTACAAACATTTAAAACTAAATAATTTTGTACTTACTAATAAAAAAAATATAATTGATAAATCTAACAAATCATTAAGGAAATATGTAATGCATTTCAAAAGTTAAGCAATATTGAAAGTTTGAATAGGTGATCTAAATACTTTGTCAACTAGAAAATTTAAAATTGTAGATTAAGTAATAAAGAAATGCTGCAGACATTAAATAAAAACAAATTTTCTAAAAAGGACAGTAATTGATATATCTGTAAAGTATGATAAATTTCAAATATTAAGCAATATTGAAAATTTGAATTGGTGATCTATATACTTATTCAACTAGAGAATTGAAAATTCACAAAACAAATACTGTGGACATATAAGAAACAAATCTTCTAAAATATATTTTTCTTAAAATATAACAAATTTCCACAGTTAAGCAATATTAAAAATTTGAATTGGTGATCCAAATACTTTGTCAACTAGAAAATTGAAAATTTTAGATTAAGTAAAGAAATGCTGCAGACATTAAAAAAAACAAATATTCTAAAAAGAACAGTAATTGATAAAGTATGTTAAATTTCTAAAGTTAAGCAACATAGAAAATTTAAATTGGTGATCTAAATACTTTGTCAACTAAAAAAATATAGATTAAGTAAAAAAATTCTGCAACATTACAAAAAAAAACAAATTTTCTAAAAAGGACATCAATTAATATATCTGTAAAGTATGATAAATTTCCAAAGTTAAGCAATATTGAAAATTTGAATTGGTGATCTATATACTTATTCTACTAGAAAATAGAAAATTATAAAGTCAGGAAGATAAAAACAAATGCTGTGGATATTTAAGAAACAAATCTTCTAAAATAAATATTATTAAAATATAACAAATTTCCACAGTTAAGCAATATTAAAAATTTGAATTGGTGATCTAAATACTTTGTCAACTAAAAAATTAAAAATTGTAGATTGAGTAAAAAAATGCTGCAGACATTAAATAAAAACATTTTTTTTTAAAAGGACAATAATTGATATATCTGTAAAGTATGATAAATTTCAAAAGTTAAGCGATACTGAAAATTTAAATTGGTAATTTATATACTTATTCAACTAGAGAATTGATAATTATAGAGTGAACATTTAAGATACAAATCTTTTAAAATATATATGATATATATTTAAAATATAACAAATTTCCACAGTTAAGCAATATTGAAAATTAAAATGGGTGATTTTGTTAATTAAGAATTATAGAGTGTTGATAACAAATGAATTTAAATAACTGAACAACTACAGATGTCAAAATACAAATTTATGTAAAAGTACATGTATTAATTAATTAAAAAATAAATAAACAAGTAATTAATTAAGTTAATTGATCGTCGCATTTCCTACATTAAGTAATCCTGCATTCATACCGAACTGTTATTGTTGTTTATTCTGTTCTTTTCTTTTATTCTCTCTGTACAAATGTAACCGTAATTAATTAAAGCAATCCGTGATTGGCATCATTTCCTAAATGCTCGTCCTTTTATTTTTTCCATGCATCCTCCACTGTAAATTCCCATCGAAGTTACTTCTCTTTTTGTGTCTGTTCGTTCTTCGTCTGTTTTCAATGTTGAATCGGTCGCGCGCGCCAAATCGACTCTCCACTTCCTGTACAATTGAATCGTTATCGCCGGCAAATTATAGATTGGTAATGAGAAGGAAAAAGACGGCTCCGGCGCAGACACACAGGTTTAACCTTTATGCAATTCCTCGGGTTAAGTAAGTGTTCATGCATGAGAGAGGAAGACAGACAGAAAGAGAGAGAGAGAAAGAGTGCGTTGGAGATATACCATGACAGTGAATGTGCGGAACAAGTGCGCACGTAATACGTGGCAAGAAGCATAAGTAGGCACCACGGTGAATGTACACTCCAAGATCATGCACAGTCCGGGAGAGAGAGACGACGAAAAGTTTGCAAGGTTATGCGAGAGCACTGATCTTTTTCACGCAAATTATCATTTGATGGCATTTAGAAGAACTGCCGCCCCCCTTCACCAACAGAAATAACCAACGAAAACTAATACAAAAAAAATAATCAAATTTAATAAATCATACTAAACAAAAACAAATAATAAAGAAAATCTGGCAAGACTCAATTAATTTAGAAAATCCTAATATAATATACAAAACGATAAATTGAAATTGAATCAATTCCAAATAAAATACAAATCAAAACATGAAAGCATTATTAGATGAAATGAGATTATATAAAAAAACTTATTTTACATAAATATGTAATTAATTGCATGACAATTTCAATTATAATTAAATTTGAAAAAAAAAAACAATCATTATTCACAAACATAATAATATTTACAAAATGTAGCAGAAAACCAAAGAAATGTTATTGTAACAGTTTTAATTAATTTCGTTTCATTACTTTATTGAATTATTCATAATTAAAACTATAAACAAACAATTAGAAATCGTAGACTTGCTCCAAAAAAAATCATTTATTTTGTTTCTGCATATAAAATTATAATCTTTATTGAATTAATTGATAATTTCAAGTAAAATTAACTTAAAAACATATTTGAAATTATTTTTTTTAGAAGTGAAGAAAAAAAGGACAAATTATTGCTTTTGTTATAAAAATAGACTAATTCTTATTCAGCAACTTGAACAAATTGGTCTTTGGATACGTCATAAAACATTTCTGTTTTTAGAATAAATAAAAAAAAAATATTTTACATAAATATGTAATTAATTGCATGACAATTTAAATTATAATTAAATAAAAAAAATCGTTATTTACAAACATAATAATAATTACAAAATGCAGCAGCAAAACAAAAAAAAGTTATTGTAACAGTTTTAATTAATTTCGTTTCATTACTTTATTGAATTATTCATAATTGAAACAACATTTTCAAAAAAAAAATAAACAAACAATTATGAATCGTAGACTTGCACCAAAAAATTTCGTTTCTGCATGTTTAATTATAATGTTTATTGAATTAATTGATAATTTCAAGTAAAATTAACTTAAAAACATATTTGAAATTATTTTTTTTAGAAGTGAAGAAAAAAAAGGACAAATTATTGCTTTTGTTATAAAATAGACCAATTCTTATTGAGCAAGTAGAACAAATTAGTCTTTGGATACGTCACAAAACATTTCTGTTTTCTGTATTAACTATAGACGGGTCAATTTGACCCGAAACACGCTCTATCCTATCCTACACTTTACTGAAAAGTGCAATTTACTGTTTTATAACAAAAAAATCTAGTAAAATGTATGCATTGAATCAATTCCAAACAAAATATTTAATTAAAGAAGCATTGATTTTCATTGGTAATTTAAAAAAAAATACAAATCAAAACATGAAAACATTATTAGATGAAATGAGATATTTCAAATGAGATACAATTTCAATTATAATTAAATTTGAAAAAAAAACAATCATTATTGACAAACATAATAATATTTACAAAATGCAGCAGAAAACCAAAAAAAAATATTATTGTAACAATTTTAATTAATTTCGTTTCATTACTTTATTGAATTATTCATAATTGAAACATCATTTTGAAAAAAAAATAAACAAACAATTATGAATCGTAGACTTGCACCAAAAAAAAAATAATAATTGCTTCATTTCGTTTCTGCATATAAAATTATAATGAATTAATTGATAATTTCAAGAAAAATTAACTTAAAAAAACATATTTCAAATTAATTTTTTTTTAGAAGTGAAGAAGTCATGAAAATTATAGTAAAATTAGCAACAATTAGTTTAAATCAAAGAAATTTCAATGATTATCAACAATTCAATCGTTATTACAAAACAGAAATGAAACTAATTGTGACATAATCATTGCTTCTCAACAGAATAATTTCAGTCATTACCGATTTATTCGTTTCCTTATCCTATCATACAAAATGTAATAAGCTGCATCGAAATAGATTATATTTTTTTGTAATGCTATTCAATTGATACTTGAATAAAAAGAACAGTTCGAATGCGCTGAAAATAATTAAACAAACCATTGAACGCCGATGATTACGCAATTACGGAGCGGAGAAGAAACAGCGTCGGCATAATAATTACGAGATGGCTTCATTGCGACTTGATTGCGTTTAATGAAAAATGACATGTGAACATTATATAGTAACGTTTTTTTTTATTATTATTATTATTTATTTTTTGTACTTGCGAACGTCGATAAATATTATAATTAACGGGTAGTAATTGCGTTATTATTGATTTCCCGTTGATGAAAATACGAAAATTGTAAAAGCGAATAGCAAAACTAAAAACGAATCGATTTTAATTGATATTATTGAAATAAAATTCTACAAGTAATTGTATAATGAATGAAATTGGATAATTATTAAAATTCAAATGAAAACGTAATAAATGCAAAAGGAAAAATGAAGTTTCAATAATAAAATGATGAAAATATTGTAAGAAAAATTGAAATTAATAAAATTTAATATTTGAGAACAAATAGTAATATACAATTAATTCAATCAAAAATAATTAACTCATAACTAGTAAGGTCAAATAAATAAATCACTAACTATGGGTCAAAATGACCCGATTATGAAATATTAGAAAAAAGAACAAATTGTTGCTTTTGTTATAGAAATAGACTAATTGTTATTGAGCAAGTAGAACAAATTGGTCTTTGGATACGTCACAAAACATTTCTGTTTTCTGTGTTAACTATAAACGGGTCAATTTGACCCGAAACATGCTCTATCCTACCCTACACTCTACTGAAAAGTGCAATAGAAAATACTGGAATAATAGAATGCGAAAGAAAACAAATATCAGGTGGGTCACTTTGACCCATCCGCAGTACTTAAGTGATAAAAATGTAAGTGGTGTAAAATTCTACAAGTAATTGTATAATGAATTAAATTGGATAATTTTTAAAATTCAAATAAAAACGTAATAAACGCAAATATGTTATGGAAAAATTAAGTTTCGATAATAAAATGATGAGAATAATCAAAATATTATAAGAAAACTTGAAATTAATAAAATTTACCACTTGAGAACAAATAATAATATACAATTAATTCAATCAAAAATAATTAACTCATAATTACTAAGGTCAAATAAATAAATCACTAACTATGGGTCAAAATGGCCTGATTATGAAATATTAAAAAAAGAACAATTTGTTGCTTTTGTTATAAAAATAGACTAATTCTTATTGAGCAAGTAGAACAAATTGGTCTTTGGATATGTCACAAAACTGTATTAACTATAGACGGGTCAATTTGACCCGAAACACGCTCTATCCTTTTCTACACTCTACTGAAAAGTGCAATAGAATGCGAACGAAAACGAATATCAGTTGGGTCATTTTGACCCATCCGTAGTACTTAAGTGATAAAACTGTAAGTGATGTAAAATTACATTAATGCTTGTAAATGAAAAAATAAACTTCGATGTTTGCAAATGGAAATTATTAATTACTGCTACTATTAATTGAAAATTTGTAAGTGAATTTGAATCTGGTGTAAAATTACATTCTTGTAAATCATATCAATACTTTACATTTTATTTTACGAATGGGAAATGTACGTTTCCTTTATAAATGGAATGAATTAATACTGAAAAGTGCAATAGAAAATACTAGAATACGTCGACCCACGCAATAAAATTATAATAGAATGCGAACGAAAACAAATACCAGGTGGGTCACTCTGACCCATCCGTAGTACTTAAGTGTTTATTTTTCTATTTAACTATATTTTACTAGTCAAAAGTAACACTGAAATACTTAACATTTTAACTAAATTTAATATGTAATTATTACAAATCATAATAAAGTACATAATTTTTAATAATCGTTGAATTGCATTGAGATATGGTGATGAAAGTTACAAAGTAATAATTATTAATATCAATTTTTTCATGTTCTTTTGCATATAAAATCGAGTTCAGTGTAGGTTTAATTACAATTAAAGAACGCGAAAGAAAGACACAGAGAGAGAGAGAGAGAAAGAAAGACAGAAAGAGAACATACAGAAATGTCGTTGCATATAATGCGTGTACATGCAGACAGGTAAGTGCATGTAAACGCATGGGAGAGCCGTGCACATGATAAATAATTTCCCCTCGGTTAATGTCACTATCGCAAATGACATTGCGAATAAATAATTCGCCGCTTTTACCTCTGATTGAAACGCTGCCATGCATATTCATACGATCCGACCGATTGAATAACGCATTAGAGAGAAAGAAAAGCGAGCGTGATCAACAACAAATACAGCAGACAACGCACACAAAAAAAAAACGAAACAGAGAGAAAACGCGAATGCATACGACCACTGAACAAGGGAAAAAGACATTAGTGAATTATTGCGTAACTGCAGCTCTATACAACTAATTTAATTACAGCCTCTCGTTTTTTTTTGTGCACTCTTAATTATGCAGCGTATATTAATTAATGAACTTTGTTTGATGCGTTTTCTCTCTACCATAATTTACGTCAAATTTTCATTGAAACAGGTGTATATTTTTACTTATTACAATCATTAACGCATTAAATAATTACCAACGCAGCGAATGTAACAATATAAATATAAAATTCTTTTAGCAATTGCAAAATAAACTTTATGGAAACTTTCAAAACTGAAAATTATTTTGCAGAATGAAAATAAATTCTATTCTTAATTAAAATCAATTTTCATTCATGCTGGTAGATATTTGCCGCAGCACAATTTCTTAATTATATTCATCAGTTCATTAAACAATTACGGACTTGGCGAAATTTAGAATTAATTGGAGGATAACTAGTTTCACCTTGCTAATTGACACTTATTCTGCACTTTATCTTAATATTACCATACTTATCTTACCTTTCATTTGTTGATACAATTAAGTAATTGGAATCGAATTGACTCACCTGTAACATAAATAAAATAGAAAAATTAATCAATAAAATTATTACATAAACGTCATAAATAGTACATGAAGATACAAAGTTTTCAATGTTCTGATGAACCAAAAAAAATTGGAATATTGTAAATAAATTGTATAAAGTCGATATTAGATTTTTGTTTTGTTTTTGTTATAATGAAAACTAGACATTAATTAAACATACTTGTAAATCAAATTGAAATGGAAAATGTATGTTTCTTTCACAAATTGTAAATTGAATTTGAATGGTGTAAAATTACACTTTTTACATTTTTCATTTACAAGCATTAATGTAAATGAAAAAAGAAACTTTGATGTTTACAAATCGAAAATATTAATTGAAAATTTATAAGTGAATTTGAATCTGGTGTAAAATTACATTCTTGTAAATCTTATAAATACTTTACATTTCATTTTACGAATGGGAAATGTATATTTCCTATATATATTCTTGTAAATAAATTAAAAACTTGATGTTCCTTTTGAAAATTTAAAATCTAAGTTACGTCTTATATTTCCGAATGAATAGGAAATATTGTCTGAAATTTCGTTAATACAAAATTCTTGTAAATTAAATAGAAAAGTTTCAATTTGCAAATAAAAATAATCAATTACATTTATACAATTAATCTAAACACATTTTAAAAGAAATTTAATGTTTCTTTTGCAAATCTAAATTACTTTTACTAACAATAAATTAAATTTAAAGTTGATGTTTGCAAATAAATTTTTTTGGTAACAATAAAATTGAATTAAATAGAAATTATTTGAAAATGTTGATGTTTCTGTTGAAAATTGAAAATTTATGTATTAATATGGGGTAAAAGGATTATTACAAAATATTTCTAAATTAAAGAAACTTTTTATTTCTTTTGCAAATAAAAAACAATGTTGAATACTTATAAATCAATATGTTGAATGAAACAGAAAACGTAATAACACTGTTATAAATTGGATTATCCAAAAGTAATAATTAAGGATTGACTGGGCGTCGGTGATGTTGCCCGCTGGACGTATTGAATCGTTATTAATAAAACTCCAATTAACACCTTCTGGAAGGTGTTTAGGGCTTAGCGCGTTTAATAGAATGTTTGGATAGTGTGGATCGGAGAGACCGTGCGCCCCCCAATTACACCCAATCCGTCGATAATGGCCTTTTCGGAATTGAAACACGGGATGGATGGCCCGGGTCTCGGACCCGCCAATTAAAGCCCCACAACAAATCGACGTAATTTAAATCAATTTAATCGAAACACATCGAAAACGTTTCGTTCATTTCCAAAAAAAAAACCTTCATCTCTTAACAGATTGAAAAACTAAAGCATAAAAGAAAACAAGTTTAAAAAACGAAACCTTCTTATTAACGATTCATTAAATTAAAATATTTGTAATTGTTATCTTTGGTACATTATGAAGTCAAATTTGGAGATACTTTCGAAACAAAAAAACAAATTAAAAGTTAAATTTTTCAATTAAATCTATGAGTTAACAAAAGTGGAGAAGAAAACAAATTTCTTAACAATTCATTGAATTAATACATTTGTAATTATTAACTTTACTACATTATGAAGTCAAATTTGAGAATATTTGCAAAAAGGAAATAAAAGGTAAATTTTCAAATTAAATCCGTGAGTTAATATTTCGCATAATAAAAGTGGAAAAATTAGTAGTTTCTTAACAATTCATTAAATTAATAAATTGTAATTGTTATCTTTGGTATATTATGAAGTGAAATTTGGGGATACTTCCGAAACAAACAACAAAGTAAAAGTTAAATTTTTCAATTAAATCTATGAGTTAAGAAAAGTGGAGAAGAAAACAAATTTCTTAACAATTCATTGAATTAATATAATACATTTGTAATTATTATCTTTGCTACATTATGAAGTGAAATTTGGGAATACTTCCGAAACAAACAACAAAGTAAAAGTTATTTTTTTGCAATTAAATCTTTGAGTTATCAAAAGTGCTGAAGAAAGCAAATTTCTTAACAATTCATTGAATGAATACATTTGTAATTGTTATCTTTGATATATTATAAAGTCAAATTTAGGGATAATAGCGAAAAAATAACAAACTAAAAGGCAAATTTTTCAATTAAATCTATTAGTTATGAAAAGTGGAGAAGGAAACAAATTTCTTAACAATTCATTGAATTAATATAATACATTTGTAATTATTATCTTTGCTACATTATGAAGTCAAATTTGGGGATGTTTGCAAATAAAAACTAAAAGTTATTTTTTTCTATTAAATCTATGAGTTAATATTTAAAAGCATTTCGCATAATAAAAGTGCAAAGAAATAGTAGTTTCTTAACATTATGATTGGGGATATTTCCGAAACAAACTAAAAGTTAAATTTTTCTATTAAATCTATGAGTTAACAAAAGTGTAGAAGAAAACAAATTTCTTAACAATTCATTGAATGAATATATTTGTAATTATTAACTTTGCTACATTTTGAAGTGAAATTTGGGAATACTTCCGAAACAAACAACAAAGTAAAAGTTACATTTTTCAATTAAATCTATAAGTTAACAAAAGTGGAGAAGAAAGCAAATTTCTTAACAATTCATTGTATGAATACATTTGTAATTGTTATCTTTGGTACATTATGAAGTGAAATTTAGGGATAATAGCGAAAAAATAATAAACTAAAAGGCAAATTTTTCAATTAAATCTATGAGTTAAGAAAAGTGGAGAAGAAAACAAATTTCTTAACTATTCATTGAATTAATATAATACATTTGTAATTATTATCTTTTCTACATTATGAAGTCAAATTTGGGGATGTTTGCAAATAAAAACTAAAAGGTAAATTATCCAATTAAATCTATAAGAATTTCGCTTAATAAAAGTGGAGAAAAAAAAAAGTTGATGCATCGTTTCAGCTGCCCAGAAGATTAAACAATTAAACCCTAATGATATCCACGTGAACACCAACGACTTTAGGTGCGTTACGAATCAGATTTTCATCCACTTGCAAGTTGATATCTGCCTGCATCAGAAAAGGGGGAGAGAAGTCCCCCCAATGCTGCTGCACCCATCTCTATCCATCATCCTGCACGTGTATATATATATATATTTATATTTATTTACTCCTCGTCCTTTTTCTCTATATATATATATGATATTTTTTATTCGTGTTTCGAGTCATTAGTTCTAAATATGTACGTTTCCTGTGCTTATTGCGGACCAAATTCAACGGCGTAATGATGATTACGCTCGGACGAGATTGGTCCCCGAGATTGTTTCTTGATTATACTTCAAACAACAACAACAACCACACGAAGAGACCAGCACCATCAGCGGTGGAAGAGGAGAAGTGTAGAAGAAGAGAAGGAGATATGCATGCACTTGCTCCGCTTCTTTCTTCCATTCCAGAATTACCCGAAGAAATTCCTCTCTTCGCCTCAATTAAACAATCTCAATAATAAATATTTCAATAATTGACACAACAACGATGATGATGATGATGACATCAGTAAATGGTCTCAATCACAAAAGTAATTACTTATTCAGTTGCAATTTTATATTAATCGTTTATTTTTGTAATTTTTGCAATCAATTAAAAATTCAAATGGATTTTGTAATTAACAACTAAAAAAAGATAAAATACCATAATTTTTATATAATAAATACCAGTTTCTAGAAGATTTATATAATGAACAAAAATGTTTACATTCTAAACGTGAGTAATGTCAGAAAAAATCTCAAAACTTAGTTGAATTATGAAAACTAATATAAAAATCATTAAAAACTAATTTTATATAAAAAAAACTGAAAAATTTACTAATAATAATTAAAAATTAAACAGTGGAAACATTTAATTATTGATACATGCATTAGAATTTGTGTTTCTACATCTTAATTAAAGAAAGAAAAACTTCAATAAATGAAATATGTGAGACATGAGAAGGTAACCGGTTTTTCCTCACATTATTTTTAACAATTGACTTCATATGACTTAAAATTCCGGAATCGCGTTTTATTAAAAGTTAGAAAAAATCTCGAAACTTAGTTGAATTATGAAAACTAATATAAAAATCATTAAAAACTAATTTTATATAAAAAAAAACTGAAAAATTTACTAATAGTAATTAAAAATTAAACAGTGAAAAAGATTAATTATTGATATGCATTAGAATTTGTGTTTCTTCAACTTAATTAAACAAGAAAAACTTCAATAAATGAAATATGTGAGACATGAGAAGGTAACCGGTTTTTCCTCACATTATTTTTAACAATTGACTTCATATATGACTTGAAATTCCGGAATCGCGTTTTATTAAAATCAACTTTCCAAACGCGTCTTATAACACTAATCTCCGTGGATAAGCAGCTCTTTTTTTGCTCATTCACTTTATTATTATTAATCGCCGCTTGCGTTTCGTTATTTCCTGCATATGCAAATCGCATTTACGTAGACAAAAATTCAAAGTTCAAGTTCGAAATGTTAACTTTCGGTTACACATAAAAAAAATAACAACATTTCACAAGTCTTCTAATTATTGTTAAATTATATTGGAAATAAGAGTTTTGTATCTTTAAAACAATTAAATTTAGCTTTTCTTCATATTATTTAGTATATAGTTTAAATTAATATAGAAAATTATTATTTTCATATAAAATTGGTGTGGAAAATCAATATTTATGTAGTTTTCAGATGAAATGAGTGGGATAGGAATATTGAAAATCGATCTTTGTAGTAAGAAGTCAAGGTTATGCAACAGCAGCTATTTAATAAATGGTTGCGGTGGATGGCGAATGGAAGGAGATGAGTAATAACAATATAAGGAAAGCAAAAAAAAATCGAGTAGAAGATGAAGGAAATTGGAGCAAATAATGTATTTTTTCCTGTATCGATCGGACTCGTGGCATTTTCGTTCCAATACGATCTATACATATATATATGTGAATGGTTATGCATGAGGGAGCATGCGGTAGCGGCAAAGAACTGCGGATGGAGGGCATTGGAAAATAATATAAAAAAAAGAGAATATCGCTCTCTTTCTCTGGTCTAGTAGTGAGGATGAGGAGTAGAAGAGAAGCTTTGGAGGATGGTGAAGGGGTCACGAGATGATGCGTTTCGGTACGGGAAAAAAAGGGAAGTCGTAAAACAAAGAGCAGAAAAAAAAACTGAATGAAGAAGATGAAGAGAAGAAAAACGTCGCGGTGTTCCTCGGGGCTCATGCACTTGTTACCTGAGGTAAATTGGGCTACCGCCGACAATGTGTATACATATAATGTGTATTAATTGAATTGCGTGCCGCGAGACGAAACCCGTTCAGAAATTGCTTAATAATAATCCCGAGAAGTAAACTAAACGAGAAAGATGATGAAGGATGAGCTGCAGGAGGATGAAGAGGAGGAGGAGAGTCCGGCGTCATTAGTTACACACATCGAGATGAGAGACACGCAGAGAGAGTGAGAGAGAGAAGAGAGTCACATGCAGGAGGATAAACAAATGCCTTCTGGATGGAGGCGGATGGGTGCTGAGGAAGAATACGAAGAAGAAGTAGCAGCGAAGGAGGAAAAAAAAAAACTGTATCTATCCGGGGCCCCCACGAACAAAAGACGGTGGCGCCGGTTCATTTGTCATGACGTCATGGCTGTCACTTCCGGTGCGGAGGCGGACCCCTAGCGACGCTCCGGACTAACTATCTGTGACATCATCTACGACTAATGTATATTTCGTATTATTCGCCTCAAACCGACCCATACACCCCCAAAGGCACCCAACAGCACGTCTTTTTTTTCCGTTCCAGTTGCGAAATGATAATTACATCAACTTCCGAGAACAATTTGAGAATACCCTAATTTCATAATCTTATACTACGTCCACATTATTGTTTATTAATCGTATCATCAATCAGACAATAGTTAATACACCTGAATTTTACATGTGTTTCAAATTAGGTACAGTGTGGATGCAACTTTATAACAAAAGAAAAAAAAACGCAAGTTAATGAATACTTGTGATTATTGTAATCAGATTTGCACCAAGCGTATCATTGAAATTTTGCATAGATTTCATAATTAACCATTATCACCTAAAAATATGATATCCTTTGGATCCCCAAATTTATCCCCAAAGGCACCCAACAGCACGTCTTTTTTTTCCGTTCCAGTTGCGAAATGATAATTACATTAACTTCTGAGAACAATTTGAGAATACCCAAATTACATAATCTTATACTACGTCCACACTATGCATTAAACATTATTTTTTATTAATGTATGATCAATCAGACAATAGTTAATACACCTGAATTACACATGTGTCTCAAATTAGGTACAGTGTGGATGCAACTTTATAACAAAAGAAAAATAACGCAAGTTAATGAATACTTGTGGAAATACCCGATTATTGTAATCAGATTGCACCAAACGTATCATTTTGCATAGATTTCATAATTAACCATTATCACCTAAAAATATGATATCCTTTGGATAATCTCATGCAAATATTGAATTTTGAAACAATATAATTATGAAATCTTTATAAAAGCTTCACGTTATAACACAAACAACAAAATTTATCCCCAAAGGCACCCTACAGCACGTCTTTTTTTCCGTTCCAGTTGCGAAATGATAATTACATCAACTTCCGAGAACAATTTGAGAATACCCAAATTACATAATCTTATGCTGCGTCCACATTATGTAATATACATTATTGTTTATTAATGTATCATCAATCAGACAATAGTTAATACACCTGAATTACACATGTGTCTCAAATTAGGTACAGTGTGGATGCAACTTTATAACAAAAGAAAAAAAAACGCAAGTTAATGAATACTTGTGATTATTGTAATCAGATTTGCACCAAACGTATCATTGAAATTTTGCATAGATTTCATAATTAACCATTATCACCTAAAAATATGATATCCTTTGGATAATCTTATGCAAATATTGAATTTTGAAACAATATAATTATGAAATCTTTATAAAAGCTTCACGTTATTACACAAACAACAAAATTTATCCCCAAAGGCACCCAACAGCACGTCTTTTTTTTCCGTTCCAGTTGCGAAATGATAGTTACATAAACTTCCGAGAACAATTTGCGAATATCCAAATTACATAATCTTATGCTGCGTCCACATTATGTAATATACATTATTGTTTATTAATCGTATCATCAATCAGACAATAGTTAATACACCTGAATTTTACATGTGTCTCAAATTAGGTACAGTGTGGATGCAACTTTATTACAAAAGAAAATAAACGCAAGTTAATGAATACTTGTGGAAATACCCGATTATTGTAATCAGATTGCACCAAACGTATCATTTTGCATAGATTTCATAATTAACCATTATCACCTAAAAATATGATATCCTTTGGATAATCTCATGCAAATATTGAATTTTGAAACAATATAATTATCAAATCTTTATAAAAGCTTCACGTTATTACACAAACAACAAAATTTATCCCCAAAGGCACCCAACAGCACGTCTTTTTTCCGTTCCAGTTGCGAAATGATAATTACATCAACTTCCGAGAACAATTTGGGAATACCCAAATTATATAATCTTATGCTGCGTCCACATTATGTAATATAAATTATTATTTATTAATCGTATCATCAATCAGACAATAGTTAATACACCTGAATTACACATGTGTCTCAAATTAGGTACAGTGTGGATGCAACTTTATAATTGCACCAAACGTATCATTTTGCATAGATTTCATAATTAACCATTATCACCTAAAAATATGATATTCTTTGGATAATCTCATGCAAATATTGAATTTTGAAACAATATAATTATCAAATCTTCACGTTATTACACAAACAACAAAATTTATCTAATTATGAACGAATATGATTACACAATTTACTGTGCGACGTAATCTCGAGGAATTAAGTAATCAACTAAAGTAATTACGTTTGTTTTCCACATATTTTTGCGCGAGGGATGTGCGAGATGCTGTTCTTCCTCTGCTTATTTTTTTTCTTCTCCGGAACGCTGGGCTTTTTATTGGTTCTCGGAAAAGTTTCATAAACGGCGAAATTGTGTTTGAGCATTGTAATTAACTCTCTTCCCAACTTTGTGCACACGGATAATAGCACACTCGCTACCTTTGAGCATTTCCAAACAACAAAACTAACATCTGTAATTTAACATTTAAAATTTTCATTTGAAATTACTCATTAAAGTATCAATTATTAACATATATGAATATTATGATATATTGTCGTTTGTGCACGTTTCCTGTCTAAGTTTCCTGTAATAATGAATAGGATAAGGTTGAGATACTTTCTTGCAGAATTTAATAAAGCAATTTGAAACGTATTAACAGTTCCCGGATTTATTTACATAGCATTTACATGATTAATGCAGATGCATTAATGAAAAACCAGTAGCTGCAAAAAGAGCGAAGTGTGAAGACTGTAATTAATTAATTATTTAATGATACCAGATCACCAGAGTGTAGCCCAAATTTATTGCTCTATTACCCACGTAGTCTAGAGAATTTAAGCACGAGAAAGAAGGAGAGTTATAGAGAAAATCATGATAAAAACGAGTCGAAACTATTGGAAAATGTTCATACTGTTTTCTGCATGCTTCCTACCTCGTTTCTTCCACCAAATGCACACTTTTTCTAATTTATCGCATTCCAACGCAATTTATTATACAATTCATTTGCGCCGAAGATTGCGAGGAGGGAGAAAAAAAAAAAGATGAGAACATGAAGAAGATGAGGCCGCAGCAGAAGAAGCTGACGCACGCAGACAGATTTATGGCCGACGCAAAACTTACACATTTCTATATATACAATATATAAGTATGCTGCATTACGTAAATCCGGCAAAAATCCTAATGGCGAGATTAATTAAACGAGTAAAATTCTGTTATCCGCGTTTAAATCTTCGCGCGCAGAAAATTGGTCGTCCCGTAATAACGCCTCGAGGTCAACCATAAAAGACCGTATGTGTATTTTTTCCTGTAATTTGGAAGGTGTAATTTGGTGCACACAAAAAAATGTATCGAGCTTTGATGCAAAATATGAAAATAATTTTCATACGGGTTTAATGAAATTGTCATTATGTGGGTTGGTCGGAGGAGGACGTTTCTGGACACGCAACTTTCCAATTGATTCCGCCGCAGAATCCTGTGCAGAAAGGAAGCAAAAAAAAAACATAAAGAAAATGCACAGCGTCATTAAGTTGGCAGGAAGAGATAGCTCGGCATTCGTCAAGGATAATGCGACCGTATTAGTATTAAGTTCACTCACTATACCCGTCGCAAACATCAATTTCTTATCCGCACTTTCTATAGTTATTTTCGTTTCAATAAGGATACTATTGTATTGCAAATCCTTACTTGCAATATACAGTAATTATTTGCAATAACTTATCTGTATTTTTCTATAGTTATTTCATCAGTTAAGTAAAGATTAAGACTGATGAATCCAAATTCGAGATCGATTGAATGAATATATAGGGGGACTCCGTTAAACCGAAGATTTACTGTTCCTCGAAGTGGATCCAGTTCCAAGGCCTTACCAGATCATTCAATGGAAGAACGCCATAAAATACGCACGTAAAAGATTTCTTACCAACCACTGGAACTATCTCAGAAAATCAGTTCTAACCAGTTCCAATTTGAAAACACAATCCACACCATTCACTAGATCAAATGTAGTTAGTTTCAAGTATACTCAAATAACTATAATCATTCCGTAAAAAAAATATTTGCAATGTTTTATACATATTTAAATATCTTTTATAATAGATATTTCAAACAGAAATTAATTCATGAAGTGAATAAAAGTATCTTTAAAAAGCTCATTAAAAAATAATATTTTGGTTGTAATAAATGTTTTATAAAATATACTTAAATTGATAAAATAAATTATTGTAGTTAGAATTGGTTAGCAGTTGTTTTCAAGTGAAATAGATTTTGATTGTTCTAAAGACTGAAGAGTTGTTTTACCAGGAGGAATGGTGACAGTGGATACAAATGGATTGAAGCTCATGAATAATAGGACTTAAGTACGATCCATTGAAGGATAGTTCTTGTGTCTGGTTGATGTTGGATGATGATGGTGGCGGGAGGAATGTCGAAAATTTCTTAAAAACTTCAAGAATTTTATGTAATGTATCGGGATTACTTTGAAATTGTTCTTAAGATTTGTACTTTTCAGGAATTGGATATGAAATTTCATAAATATTTTTTTTTTTAAATAAATTCACTACTCATTTTTGTTTAATGAATAGTTTTCTTAAATAATAATGTATAATAATTATATAACAACAATCTTCAAAACTCCAAGATCCAATTAAAACCCATCACTCACAAAAAATATCATCAAGCAACGTTTACTTTCAGTTTATACATCTATGATCATTTACAATTAAACGTTGACGATATTAAAGAAAATTAATTTACTTCTTAAAAACTTCAAGAATT
>NW_017098372.1:0-2539 GCF_001412225.1 Nicrophorus vespilloides | reverse complement strand
AATTAAGTGAGTAAGACCGGTGCATTTGCGCCATTAACTGCAATTGAATTGCACTGCAAAATATTCAAAACGGAGCGGAGGATATTAAATAATGAGAGACGGTTTGAAAAGCGGAGAATGAAGCCAGCAGCAGCGGCATTAATAAACTGCATGGATTCTGGATGCTATCTGAGCGTTAAATATTTTTACGACGTCGGAGACTTCCATCGTCTCAGACATTTATCTCTCGCACAGAAACGGTTACACAACGAACGCAACTCTAAATGCATTTTTATTGCTTCGACCCAAAACCCTCCTCCTCCTTCACATCCCCCAACTTTTATAACAATGTTAGTTTATGCCCTCAGACGAGGAATACACATTCATTCTCTATGCACTGACTCGCACACTTTACTGCTACTTTTTATATTGTTATTATCGTTGTTATTATGATTATTAGTATTACTGTTACGACGCTTTTATTATTATTTTATATCTTTTTTTTTTTTCGCTTTAATTTTCGCGCTCGTAAAGCAATTAAAACAAGAGCTTTTAAAATCTTGACGAACTCGTTGATGCGTATACATTAAACTATACACATTGGAGACACGCAGTGTTTACCATCTTGCGAAATGTCTTGTTTTCCGGTGAATTGATCCAGAAAACGCGTGCCTAACCTATCGTAAACCGATCCAGGTCGTCTCATAAATACACATACAGATGAGACACAAAGCTCTGCTTAAACGGTAAACAATCAATCGTGAATTCTAAATGGAAACAAAATTTCATTAAACTACACAATTTATAAAGCAATGAAGTTAAACGTTTGTCTCCGTGATAAGTATAGAGAGTACATACTTATTATTTTCTAAAACTTTCAAATTATTAGAATAGTTGATGTATAGTTTGTTTAGTTCAAAAGTTCGTGGTGAATGTTGTAAGTAAATAAATTGGATAAGAAGGGTAATATTTAGGCTTAAAGGTGAGACGGTAATATTTCGTAATAAGTGTTGAGGTTCTTGTTATGAGTGATTTACGTTGGTTCCTCTCTGCAAGCGTAGATGTGTGTGTGCGCTCGCATTTTGGAATTATGACGGAGTTAATTAAACGTTACAAGTAACGATAATTAGTCCATGCATGGCGTGTCGGAGAGAGGCTGAGTGGGTTGGGTTGGCTCGGCTCGGGGTGTTTCTGGATAAGTTGCACTTTATGCGATTTATGTACAGTTCGTAACTCAATTCCAAGTTGAGTGTGTTGCGTAGTGCTCTGCAAAACCGACACGGCTAGAGGCTAATATGCGACGAAACGGCGGCACATTACAATTTGATTTATTCCAGCGCCCCATAGCCGCCTCTTCCAACCCCACACTCCCCCACAAATGGAAAACCAATATCTCCGATAAGCCAAACCAGTAACAATACCCTAAGTACGATTCGAACACATACCGGGTGTCTTGAACAACAATTTGTATCGATTTTCAGTATAGATTTACAATAAACTGATTAGATATCCAAAAAATAACGCAAGATAATTAAGCTCATACCTGTCCAAGAGAAAACTTCAATACTTTATTCCAGAAGATCCTATTCATACGTTGATCATCGTCATTCATGTCTAGAAAAAAAAGTGATTAAATTCGTAAGTTTAAAAAAGCAACAATTAAACTCGTACCTGTCCATTAGAAACTTTTATAAGACAACATCTTAATGCAATTCCCAAACGGCGTTATTCATAGTTGTAAAATTGAATAGTCTGTAAAAAAAAATTAATTAGAAAAGTTAATTAATAAATAATTTCAGAAATATTTTGGAAAGTTTCTGTGAAAACTATATTTTTTTATACGTGTAAACTGATTCAAAATTGATGAAATATTGATCAAATATATAAATAAGTTTTCAATTAATAAACTATAAAATATAAAAAGATGAAAATTGTATCAATATGTATCGAAAATGTAAAACGCGGACGACGTAAAACGGGATACGATCATATAAACATAAATGTTAAGTAAATGCGAAAATCTGCAGGTACGAAGATTTTACGGCTGAGGGAAGAGAAGGAAAGCCCAGTGGAAAAAGAGGATGAAGCAAAGAACAAAAAAAAAAAGAAGGGATGGATCCAGGGAGTTGCTGGATATTTCATCTCGTTCGAGTTGGGGCTTCGAGTTGGAAAGTTTGCACTAATAAATATAAAGAAAAAGGTCAAAGATGGGGGAGGAAGTGGAGTAAAAAAAAGGACGAAAAGGTGGCGGTGGAGGAAAGGGAACTTGGGTCCGGAGTGGAATCATAGTTCGATATGTGATGACAAGCAGAGATAAGTCGTAAAATTTGTGGGCCGGACGGCTTATGATTTCAGCCACGTCCCCGTCGACCCCTCCTCAGTTTGCTACGTACTTTTTCCTATTTCCCTTATTTTCTTTTATTGCCGCAATAAAACGAATCTCGGAAATTGTTTAGGGAACAGATTTTTACTTTATGTATATCGAAAATGTAATTAGTATTGATGTTATTTACTTACTCTGTATTAATCAATGTTATCTATCTGATGTTTAACTCTTGAT
>NW_017098371.1:3463-19596 GCF_001412225.1 Nicrophorus vespilloides | reverse complement strand
GAAAGCTGAATGTTTGGGGAAGTTAACAAGTATCGATATATTATTGTGGTTTTAGCCGTTTGGCTGTAATTCGTATTCAAAGTTTAAAAAATACAAAGTTTTGCAGATTTTAAACTCGGTCGTACAGAAACAAATGATGCTGAGAGCGTTCATTCGGCCTAAATTTGGCAATTGTTGCAGAATGCGTGAGATAGCTGAAGAAATCAGAAGGTAGTGTATTCATTATTTTTCATGAACATTTGATCATGAAGAAGCTCCGTTCGAAATGGGTACCACGTTCAAGCTCAAAGTGAACTAAAAACAACGAGTTCATAATTCTGTTCAAGCGAAATAAAAAGGATTTTTTCATGCGGTATGTAACACTACACTCCAGAGTCAAATCGGTCGTCAGCTAAGTGGACAGCAAAGGGCGAAAGCCGTATTTTGAGGCCAACGATAAATTGTTCTACAAGATAGGTATCAAAATGTTAGAGAAGCGTTGGAATGATTGTATCACTCTTCAACAAGACTATGTTGATGAATAAAGTCGAATATAGATCAAAAGTTGTTGTTTTATTAGTCATCCTACGAACTTATGAAGTGAGGTGTTATTTTTGTTTGAAAATATGATGACAAGAATTTTATATAATATGTTGTTGATTATGTAATTTCAAATAAAGTAGTGTTGTTGTTGTCGGTACATCTAGAGAATAATATCTAGAATGTTGTTTTGTTGTTTTCGTAACAGAAACGTATATGCATGCATGCATACATACAGTCTCCTTCGTGTTATTTCATTTTTTTGTTCGCGCCGGCCTTCGGGGTGCTTAAATAATAAATGCTCACGTTTATAACCCAGAGGCGGATGGGAAAAAAAGTAAAGAAGAAAATTGGAGTCAAATAAATACGTCTTTTATGTATGTATTAATATATACGCATATATATTTAGAAATGTTTACTACTTCCTTTGTTGTTTTTTTTTCATTTGTCTTTCCTTTCCTGAGTTGAAAGTCTATTGAATTGGGTGGGTGGTAGTGAAATTGTCGAGAAGAAACAAAAAAATAAATAAAATAATAGGGGAAGACCAGTAACAGTATTTCACAGATTATGGTGCAATTTCGTTCAAAGTCTTTGGTTAAACGCTGCCCCAGCTATTGTAATATAAATAGAACGGATGAGAGTGCGAGACGACGGCGACGACGACGGAACGATTCCCGCTTGTTGAGTTCAACCTTCGAATAAAACCTCATGAAACAGTCGTCCGCATCCTTTTTCTTCTGCCCCCCCGCGGCTGGGATAATTCGACTCCGACCTCCCACAACCCCGACATGAACAAGGACCAACAACACCGAGCGGCGAAGGATCAAAAAGAACGAAAGCCGAAGAAGAAGAAGAAAAGACAAAAAAAAACGCTTGTGCACACAAATAAAGGAAGAGCGAAAATAAACGTACAAACAGACCGGACTATTAAACCTGTCTTTCCCTAATTAACAGATAACTCAACACGGGTATTTGATTAGCTTTTATTACCAGAATTACGACTGTTTGAGTTGCAAACGCGCGTTACATAAATAATCTCTTCCTCCAAAGCAAATACTCCATGTTAATCATAATTATATTATACATATGTATATTATTCATTAAAACAATCTGAAATTATATTTCGAATAAAAATAATACTTTCATTATTTTTAAAAACATATATTTCATAGTTAAGCAAGAACGCGAATGGAATATGGGTAATGACGTTGTCGTGACCGACCATTTTATTATCATCTATTGTATAACTAATATGTATATTTCTTAGGTCTTCCACTTTCCTATTAATACAAAGCATATTTCACGTGTCCATCAAATATACAAACGGATACTTGTAAGTGATTATTGTAAATATTTGGGCGGGTCATAAAACTTAGATAGATTTTCCACAAGGTCAAAACCTTTTCTCCCACGCAGCCCCTTTTTGAAATAAACACATTTTTGTATTATATAATTTAATCTTAGCTGAGAGGAAGTCTTAGTTCAGGAATTCTTAGTCTTAGAGAAGGGGTCGAACTGAGAGGAAGTCTTAGCTAGATGGTTAAACTGAGAAATTGGTCTTACTTGGAGAGTCCAAAGAAGAGCACTTAATTCTTAAATACTAAATTAAGAGAAGAAATGTAACTCTTAGTAATAATCCATGAGATTGTATAGTTGACTTCTCAATAAAAACTCCGATGTGTATAATAAAACTAATTAAGAATATTGCATTTGATATTCATTGCATTATATAAGACTCCGCAACGACATAACTACGAGATAATCCACAGTGTCCAGAGATTTCTTAACTTTGGGACACGACAACGTGATTGGACATAATTGACTTAAGTAAGTTCAATTTGATGGTTGAATGAATGAGATTTGATAATTAAGCAAGAACGCGAATGGAAAATGGGTAATTGGGAGTTAAGCAAGATCAATAAAGTCATTTGATAGTTGAGTGAATAAGATTTATCATTTAAATGAATTTGATAGTTAAGCAATTCTTCTAACAATGAAGTAAAAGTCTTTATTTTATGCTTAATTTTGAAAATCCGAGTAAACTGTTGATTTGCATCATATTTTTACGTTTTGTACATGTACGTTTATATAACATATATAGATTGGTGAAGAGAATTCCCTTAAGTGTTAGTTCTAGTGCTGCGGAAATGGGACCATTGTTGAGTAAACAGGCTCCGATCCATTGTTAGAATATTGCGTAATAAATAAGTTGTTTTTTCCTATCCGCCTTGGGCGTCGCTGTGCATCCTGCTTTTCCCAAGCCGAAGTTCAATACATCCCGTAAATATATCAGCTCCAGAGCTGAAGTAAATAAAGTCGCGTTAGGTGCATAAAAATTCATGAACGCCAATATGCTAACATTACATTAACAATAATAGCAAGAAAAACTAACAGAGAAATCAGCGGTTTTGCACTTGATGTCCTGTGGGTCAAGGCTATGACCCTGTGTTATGCAAAGCGCTCGACACGCACATGTGTTAATCACCATATCAAAAGAATATATAGCAAATACGTTTGAACGTAGTTTATTCCATTTTTGTTGTTGTTTTGTTTTTTTTTAATTTTTCAATTGACTGGAGAGAAAAAAAAACACGTACGCGTTCGGTGTCTGCAAGTTGCGAAAGTGTGGAATGGAAGAATGGTCTGTGAGCGCGAATGGCATTGTGCTAATGCCGGAAAATTAATACATTTCCTGGGTTTGCACTTTGCGGTTGCCTTCCTGTTTCCCGTTGCACGAAAGGCATGCAAATGGAAAAGAAGCGAAAACTGAAAGAAAACAAACAAAAATAATTTAACATGAAAGCAAAATAATTAAAAGGTAAATTGTGTGGTGCGAAAATTTACTCGCACCGACTCTTTTGTATTCACTTTGTATGTATATAGATATTTTTAATAGACTACTTCTTCAGTATAAAATTATTACTAAGCGATTCCAAAACAAACGTAAAAGTAACAATTTTGTTAATCTTTACAGTAGGAAATAAATATAAAACATTAGTGAAATTACATTTTGTAATAATGAAATGTTTTTATTTAGAAATCGACTGAAAATTTTATAATAAAAAAAACATTAATTATTTAAGATGAAAATTTAAATAGTTTTAAAACTTTTACTATATTATCATCGTACTAAAGATAATTTGCTAATTGTATAACGCAAGTACTTGTAGAAGTTGTCAATTCAGTTTTTTCCAAATTTTCTAATTTTCATATAGTTTTCTTCAGAGTTAAACTTTCTTGTTTCTTAAGATATTTCTGATTAAACTTCATAGGAATTCAATAAATATTTAAATTTACGATTTACGAACTAGTTTCGTTCCAAAGGGTTGTTCCTAAGTCAAATTTGTTCGTAAGTCGGGAGAATTTTTAAAATAACTAATCTTATGTTAAATTCCGTATAACTGACTGCATAAATTTGAAAAAAAAAATAGATTAAAATAAACAAAATACTTACAATTATTTAATAAAAAACGACAAAAGAAACAAATGCAACAGATAGTCCAAAAATATTACATTTTATTAAAGAAATTATCAGTTGTTGTAACACGTTAGAGCTTTTAGAATTTTGATCGTAAATCGAGAGTTCGTAAGTACAGATACCTGTATTTAAAATCTTGGACTTTTATTAATCTCTAAGGTATTTTTTTTAAAGAGAATGCAATAAGCAATTTGGAACTGCGTCCATTTCCAGAAGAAAACTTGACTTAATGAAATTTTAATCCGCTAAAAGGCAACGTCCTATTATTAACGCTATAATTGAGGAATGAGGAGACCAAAAGGAGAGAGAGAGAGAGAGAAAAATAAAAGAAAATTAAGAGAACCAACTAAATAAAACGTAATTCATCCAAGGGCCTACGAGTTACGCCCATTATTTGCTCCCTTCGTCGTAATTATTTCACATTATTTTCCCGTCGGTTTCTTTCTCAGCATTTCTCTTTCTTAGTTGTTTTTGCACTGCATGTCCTTCCTGCTTTCTTTTCAACTGCTTCGGTTTCATTTGTTTGTTGTTTTCTTTTTTTCATCCGTCTCCAACGAAATTAAATCGTTCAAAATTAAATGCAAATACAATTACGCCGCAGACACAAATTGATTGTAATATGAATTATTTTTAAATTGCTCCCTTCTGCAAACACGACGGTTTTCTTCCCTTTCCGCAGACTGTTCTTACTACAAAAGAAATTTTTCTTTTGTTTTTTTTCTTCTTCATCTTCACGAGACAAATATTAATTAGAATCATGATATTACATTTAATTTCTTCTTTTTTTTTTCATTAATAATAAAACTTTCTGCTATTCTGAAAGGTACGCTTTTAACAGCAACGTAATAAAATCTTCAATTTTATACTTTTCATTGAAAAATATAATATTACAATTCTTTATTACTAATAAATATTTTGTTTTATATTTATTATTCGAAAAACTTATTGAACATACTTTTTTATTATGTCATAGTATATTTAATTTACAATCTTATTCCTGCGAACATTAATTAAATCTATTGGCGGTAAGCATTTGCTTTTTGGTAAACTTTCCAATTGAAGTTTTTACCATTTTCTTATTCTGTAATTTGTTTCACTATTTCCTTTGACTGCTAAACTTCATATGCTAAACTTCATTATTTTCACTGTCCATCTATGACGAATGATGGTTCTATTGCTGCAAGCACTGGAAGGGCTCACAAAGGGCTCACAAAGGGACTTAACCATTCGGCTATTAGTCGCCCTATTGAATATTATTTGATTATATAATTTTTTTGTTACATTCCAAGTTTTTGTAATTTAAAAAGATTGTATTGATTGTAGTAATGAAATAGAAGGTAAGTAATGTAATTGTATGTTTAAAGTTAATTGAATTATGTGATGTGGGTGTATGTATTTGTTTTTGATTGGTTGAGTTGCGTGGGTGGGATGGAAGTGAACTGTTGGTGGGCGCAGTTTATTTTGGTTCAGCGTTCGCCCCGTTGCCGTAATAAACATTATAAATAGAATATAAAGATATATGATATACAAAAGGAATAGAGTGTATCATAGAAATGCATAGAATAAGCTATTACATCGAATTTTTATGCCATCTCGCGTAAGGCGGACGCAGTCGGTGAAACCGACATTGCACCCAAATACATAAATATATAGCACGTGGAACATGAATAATACAGGCGAGATACGAGACGAGCGGAATGTTAAAATCGTCGGTCCTCTTCCTAGGGGAGTCCCCGCCGCGTAAGCCACCGTCTCCAACGCCATCGCCCTCGCGGCTGACGGTCAGCAGAACCTGACCCATCGGGGCTGACGGTCACGGATGCCTAATGTCCAATAGCAGCCACCAATCACGGAATACGGGGTGACCGGCAAACACAAGGGGACACGGGACTCGGGGACCGCTGACATCAATGCAGCCAACCGCCCCCGAAATCACATCAATACGTAATATGCAATTTGCACCGGTTGAAAAATTTATGCAACTTGTGCATCATCGCGCGTGTTTACTTACGCTTTGTAACCTAGAAGTAAAAATAAATGAAACTCATTGCATTACCTTTGACCGTTCATTAACTCACCTATTAATCACATCACGTCACACATAATACTACACGCGTCACTCACATCAAATAATTACAAAACTTTCTTGCAACGTTTTTCACCTGATCAATTTTGTAATTTTCATCAAATTATAATTGAAACTTTTGTTTTTAATTCAATTAATTTACTTTTATCAAATTAATCTAATTACAATTCAATTTATTCATAAATTACCAAAAAATTATCATAAATTATTTCCATGTTGCAAATGAAATTTTACCATTCATCCAAAGCATTGCATTATTACACAATACAATGTGTACAAGCAATAATGTGCACAAAAAACGTGTAGTAATTACAATATTTATTTATTAAAAAAAATGAAAACTGACATTCAATAAACTGTTGAACAAACAAACAAACAAACATTTTTGCCCTAGAACCATATCCGAAATTGATTAATTTAACCTATGAAACGCAAATGACGCGCGCGCAATCCTGACGTGAAAACGCGCTCACGTATATATACAATATTTTTTTTTTATTAATTAAAAGAGGCGCACAAATTGAGTCATTAAATAATAACGAGTTCGGTTTTTGCTCGAACGTGTGTGTGTATTTGTTTCCTTTTTGTTCCTGAAATTATTTTTTGTTTTTTTTTTTGTCAAAAACATTTACAAATTCAGATTAAAAACAAAATGGTTTTGTTATTTATTTTGTTTTCGGTTCGGAAATATGAGAGAGTTTATAGAAAAGCGGTTTCACATAGATGTGGCAGGGTTTGTACTGTGTTATGTGTATGTATATATATATTATTTTGGTTGTTGCCATTGCTGCAGCGCGTTTTATTTATGTCCCATTTTTTAAAATGTGTATCAAAAATTCCGCAACGGCCTAATTGACGCAAATCCCTTTATTTAATATTCATCCAGAACTGACATGCATCCCGATAAATTTGTCAATACGGTAAATAATAAAGTTTGCTCTCTGGAATCATTTAATCAATTTGTTTAAGCCTTTCAAAAATGTATGCGATTGCCACCCAATTTTTTTTGTTGTTGCTGTTGTTTGGTAATCGTTTTTCGACGGTATCCATATATTGTTTTATACTTCAATTTTATAGTTTCAATTTATATCCACAATTTTTAAATGCATTTCCTGCCAAACCATTATTTGTTACTGAATTATGTTCGAAAACCGAACTCAACACAATCGTCGTACTCACGTGTAAAAAAGAAGTAAAACCGATTCGTTTTTTGAATGGCGTTCGAGAACTGAGTCTTCTTTTAAGTAATCGTATTAACTTATTTTTGTGTATTTAATTGAATAATTAAATGAAATAATTTGATGCGGATGACCTTTAACTGCTTTAACTTAAAAAAGAAAGATCAATTGAAATGACTAATTAAAATTTAATTGCGAATCAAAGATTATTAATTTTCGAAATTAAATAATGAATACGGATTACGTACGGTAAGGTGGAATGGGGTAGGTAGGTGCTTAGTAATTAAGTTCTTCGGGAACCTGATTAATTGATGCTTCTTGAAAGGCAGCACTCACGAATTTCAGGTGTATTAATTGGATCTCGCTCGAAGGGTCCCAAGACAGAGAAGTGGATGAAAAAAAAAAACAAGAAGGACGAGGGAATAAGAAAGAACAACATAATACAGCAGGAGAACGAAGGGATAGGATAGGGCATTTGTCGCTGTATCGCATTATCAATTTGGACATCAATCATGTAACCGATAAAAGTTGGATAGCAAGGGCTTTTATAAGTGCTTACGGCAGTGCGCCAGCCATCGATCCGGACACTGAGAAACACCAGATGCAAAGAATGTTCGAACGCAGAAGGGCATAATGAACTTAATGAAGATAACCCTATTCTGCAGGTCTTCCAGAAAGAGGAGCTGCAAAAAAAAAAAATGTTTTCGCAATTTACAACGATTCCAATCTAATTATTCCTCTCGACCACTTTTTCTTCTTCACTTCTTCTTCTACTTTCGTCCATCGCTCAGGCCACCATAAAACTTTAATTACGGGTTAGCCTCAGTCATTTATTCAGTCTCACCTCAAAAACTCCAGGTTCTTAGTCTCATCTCATTTTTATTCTTATAACCAAAAATATTAAGAATTTATATTAACAAGACAAGACAATAATTCGTTCTTAAGAAACTCTAGATTTATATTTTCTATAACCATAAACATTAAGAAATCAAATTAACAAGATTAAAAGGAGTTATAAATTCGTTGTAAACAAACTCTAGATTTGTAATTCCTATAACCATAAACATTAAAAAATCAAATTAAGAAGAATAAGAAATTTGTTTTTAAGAAACTCTAAATTTGTATTTCCTATAACCATAAACATTAAGAAATCAAATTAACTTATAAATTATAAATAAATTATAAATTCTTTCTTAAAAAAAACTCTAGATTTAAATTATTATTCTTTTTTATTTTCCTAACTCATATATATTTGTTTGTATTTCCTATAACCGCAAACATTAAGAAATCAAATTAACAAGATTAAAAGGAGTTATAAATTCGTTCTAAGCAAACTCTACATTTGTATTTCCTATAACCATAAACATTAAAAAATCAAATTGAGAAGAATAAGAAATTTGTTCTCAAGAAACTCTAAATTTGAAATTTCCTATAACCACAAAAACTCTAAATTTGTATTTCCTATAACCACAAAGATAAAAAATAAAATCAAATTAACAAGATTATAAAGCAGTTATGAATTTGTTCTTAAGAAACTCTAGATTTGTATTTTCCATCAACATTAAGAAATAAAATTAACAAGATTAAAAGGAGTTATAAATTCATTCTAAAAAACTCTAGATTTGTATTTCCTATAACCATAAACATTAAAAAATCAAATTAAGAAGAATAAGAAATTCGTTCTTAAGAAACTCTAAATTTTATATTTCCTATAACCACAAAGATAAAAAAATCAAATTAACAAAATTATAAAGAAGTTATAAATTCGTTCTAAATAAACTCTAAATTTGGATTTCTTATAACCATGAACATTAAGAAATCAAATTAACAAGATTATATAAATTCATTCTCAAAAACTCTAGATTTAAAATTCCTATAACCACAAATATTAAAATTTCTTATGTTTTTTTTTTTTATATAACTACAAACATTAAATATGCAAATCTAGATTATAAAACAGAGAGTTATAGTTTCGTTCGAATGAAACTGCGGAAATCCTTTTCGGAATGAAAAACTATAAAAGTTTTTCCTGACCAGCAGAAACAATATTTATCAGGAAGTAATTGGGTAGGAAATCGAATTGGAATTCACGTAATCCGCTTCCAGATTGCAGAAATATTACGTTCACGGATTAAACCTGTGGTAAAATATTCGTCCCAAAAAAAAAAGAAACTTACCAACTGGGTTACTGGGTACTCAGTAAACTGCAAATATATATATGTATAAAAAAAAAGTAACACAAACGCAAATCCTCTGTTTCCGTAAAGCTGTCAATTCAGGCGATTGCGAACACGCTCTGTCTATGCTTCCGTCACTTTCCTTTTGCTTCCTTCGTGCGAGTTTCCAGTTTGGCTTTGTACCTTTTTTTTAGCTACATGTATATACATATATGCTTTTTCCTTCATCTCTCTGTTTATACGTTTCTATTTTTTTTCTTTCTTTTGTTCTTCTTCTCTGAGATGCGTTAATTAAAATGGCGCTACTTTCAAGCGTCCCGGCTGGATTCAAGTGGTTTTGGAGGGCGACTAAAGACAGTTTGGATCCGTTTTTAAGGATCGAGTGGCAAATGTTTTTCCATCTTCTTTATTTATTTTTATTTTTTTATCTTCCGCGCTCCGCTCGTTCCGTCCTCGTCCTGGCAAAATTGCGCTCAAAGAAATTTTCCGAAATAAAGCGCAAGTCTTTAAAATATATGTATGTGTGGGTGTGCGAGTGTATATACATATACACGTACGTTTGCGTGTGTGTGTGCAAAAACGGCGAATGTGTTATGGAGTGGCGTACATGAGAGAGGCATGATAAAATATTAACCACTTGAATCTAACATTCCGTGTGCGCTTTGGCAGTAAATGAGCAAAGGTATACGACCTTCGCCCTTTCAAAAAATAGACTAGCACAATTTAACTTTCTTTATGTGTAATTCCTCTACCTGAAAAAAATATATATATATGGAGAAGATAGAAACGTATTTATTTATAAATAAATGGATGATGTTTATTTACACAACTTTTAATAAAAAAAAGATTACAACCATAGAAAAATATATAGTAAATATTTAGAATAATTAGTTTAATTGGAATATAGGCAAAACCTGAAATTCTCATCTTAATTAATTTACTATTCACATTTTTTCACGTTTTATTAGATTAAAATTGCTGAAAATGCAAAATATCAGATTTTATTTTAATTACAGGATAACCAAATTACTTAATTAAATCAGAATAGTAAACTGGAAATTATCATGCTGAAATTGTAGTTTTAATTTTTTGATTTTGAAAAGTTCTGATAATTAATGAATACTTTGTGGAATTTTGTTAAAAACATGTGTTAATTACGATTATCTTTTCTTATACATTTACATTAAAAATGAATCTGTTAAATCATAAACGTCATTGATGAAAATGCAGAAACTTACGTTTTATTTTAATTACAGGATAACCAAATTACTTAATTAAATAAGATAAGTAAACTGGAAATTATCATGCTCAAATTGTAGTTAAATTTTTCGATTTTGAAAAGTTCTGAAACACGTGTTAATTAAAATTACCGTTTTTTTTATACAGTTACAATCAAAATCTAATAAAAATGAGTCAAAAATCTAACTGAAGTGAGTCTGCTAAGCCAAAAATGTCATTGCTGAAAATGTAGAAACTCACGTAGAAACGCAGAAACTCATGTTTTATTTTAATTACAGGATAACCGAATTAGTTAATTTTATAAGAATAGTAAACTGGAAATTATTATGCTGAAATTGTAGTTTAAATTTTTCGATTTTGAAAAGTTCTGAAAATTAATGAAAACTTTGTGGAATTTTGTTAAAAACACTGAAGAAAAGAAGTTAAATATGATGAGAGTGTGCATTGCGCAACTTGTCTCTAACTTCATAGAGAGTAAAAATAATGTAAAAATATTGCAAATGATTCAATTTATGGTTATGAAAAGCTATTTGTTTATATAATTATCAAGTAACAATAACTGAAAATATACAATAACAAAAATATTGACGAGGATATAATAATAATAATAATAGTAGCAAAAAAAGAGAGCAAAAATATAACGTAGCAACCAATAATTAAATTCTATATTTCAGGCACGCACAAAAAGCGCACACAACAAAGCGGTCACTGAAAATAATAATTATGAAAAAAAAACAAAAATGTTAATAATAAAACTGAAACAACAGCAACAACGAACCAGAAAACAAAAACAAGGGCGAACTTGTTTCATGCCGCCGAATTCTTTGATTGCAATTCCAGCTCCGATAATTACAGCGGGCTGCTATGCTTTTTGTACACGCTCGTGTGTGTGTTGGTATGATTTTTTTTTCTCTCTCTCTCTCTTTCTATACACGCGCATCCCTACATCGAGGGATGTACAGGTCGAAAATTTAATCGGTTTTGCGGCCGGCTTCGTTGCACACCAACCTTTGCCGCTAAACTATGCCATTTACCGTCATCTAATTGCGAAACAATTTACAACCGAACTGCAGCAAACAAAAAATAAAAACACAATACTATTACATAATGGAATATTGCAGAATCACAATTTTTTATTTGCTTTTATAGAAGAAGAGAAAAAAAAACATAATTTAACCGATAAAATCTCATTTGATAATGAAAAACTTATAATTTTCTATAAAATTTAACTGAAATTAAAGTTATTTGAAAAGTTAGGGAAGTTTACTTGATTTATATTACATTTTACAGATACTTGACTGAATTCCTGTGGGAATCCAATATGTTAGTCGGTTAATATAGGTCAGGTATTGGTACGTTGGAATTAGTTTAGATCAGAGCATGTTGCATATTATACGATTGGCAAAACAGTAAAGTTATAGGTCAGAATTGCAGCAATAAATTACAATAGATTCGAGTATATCAATATATACATAAAGTTCAAGGTTCATAGATTTAATGATTATTAAAAGATTAATTAAATTTTGGTATCTTTCAATATAATTTAGTTGGTTTAATGAACACATTTTCTTATTATAAATAAAAACGTTTATAGATGGAAACATGCAATATCCAAATTATCATTTGTTGTGCTGAAGGGACGCATCTATTTTTAGCGAAACTAAGTAAAACGAGGAAAGGGACAAAAAGGAATAAATAAAGCACAAGAAAAACGTGAATAATATATGTTGCCACAATTTGTTCCCTTCAGTACTTTTAAATCGCATACGCAACATACACTACGTGCATTTCCCTAGCGAAATGATAAAATAAAGTATTCCTTCTCCTTCTGTTTCATTCCCTGTTTCTCCTACATATACACATATATATATATTTTTTCTTCCTTTATTTCTTTGAAGTTCTCAGCCTTGTCTTCTCGACTTTCGATGTAACTTTATTTTTATTTAAAAACTACGTGCATGTATCTATCCACGACAAAATGGAGCGAACTGCAAATGCTGAATTCCGTATTTTATTAAGGATGTTACACAACTTCATATATTGATTCACATTTTTCAAATAATCAATTTTTATATTTAAAAAAAAAATCATAAATTTTCAATACATTAAATATTTATGTACAAAATTTAAGTTTTCATGAAATAAATTTTTTTTACTTATTTATATTTAATTAAAAATACATTTTTTTTTTAACAAATAGTAAATAAATCAGTAATTTTAGAAACATTGATTTATAAATTTAAATTTATTCGAAGTAATAAAAAAATGTGAATTACTTACCTTTGTATCATTGTTCTAGTTCATAAATAATATCACGTAATTGATGTGATGTAATTAGTTATTTTGTTGTGTGGACAAGGGTTTGGGAAAAGTAATGTCTCTGGAAATTCATTCCTAATGGAGGATTGTGCAGGGAATAATAATAATTATTATTGGAGGAAGAGGGGTAAAAATTAGGCGTTTAATTTGTTTGAAAACTTTTAGGCATCGGGCACATTACAATAATGAGTTGAGGGGTGGATAGATGGATGGGGTGAGTTGCGAAATGTCCGATTCATTGGGCAAAGCATCGTCAAAGGGGATGAAAGGAAGCAGCAGCAGCAGAAAAAGAAAACAGAGTACTCTCGCATACTTAACTTAATTTATTTTCATCCTTAGAATATAATAAACAATAACAATGACTAAAATCCATAATTGACCTATAATATAAGTAAAAAGGAAAAAAAAAACAAACAAACTGAAATCAATTAGAAGGAAACAGTTAAGATTTACAAGTGTTTTTTGTTAAATTATTTCTTTCGTTGGATGCGTGTAATTATTATTTTTTTTTTGTTGCATTAACTGAAGTTTTGAGAATTTTTTTTTAAGGTTAAGGCTATTATTATTAGTAGTATTAGTATTATTACGCTAAATCCTATTTACCATAATCCTCTCATTTATTTTATATTTTTTAATTTTCATTCTTTTGGCACTTCGAAACGATCGTTCAACATTCATGTATTCTTTTTCTTTTCTTTTTCTCTTTACACGTTTAAACATAAATATACTTTTTTTTTTCATAATATTATTAATATATTTTCATAGAGGATGCACCCTGTCGCCTAAAAATATACCCCCAAAAATTAAAAAAAAAAAGTAAAATAAAAACAGCAAATGCAGTTGATATGTGCTCTGTGCCCCAACAAAAAAAATTGATTTAATATCCCCTTGACAATTTTTTTTTCTCGTATTCATTAAGCCACAGGGTCTTGCTAAATACATATATATATATTTTTACATTAAGCTTTCTTTAAATATGTTTGTTTCTTTAAATATACTTAGTTATGTATAATTTTTTTTTCTCGTTATTTACAATTGGAAAAATGTGTGTTTTTTTTTAAGTGTATCATAAAGGTATATCGAGGAGAGGTCCACCTTTCAATTTTTCGCAATCCTAGGCTTTACACTCCTCAAATATATTATACTTAATATATGTTATATAATATATTTGGGTTCTAACATTGAATATATTATGTTTAAGCTTCAAGAGCACACTTGTATCATTATACATATATATTTCTTTGAATATTTTATTTAATATAGTTTTAATATAATTTTAATAATTGTTTATTTCTTTTGGTTTAGCGAAAACGGAAAGATCTCTGAAACTTGCTACGAAGTGGACACGAGATTGTCTTTTCAGTTCATCCACGAGTGAGTGTACGCGATTCTTAAAATATATTTCACTTTCAAATATGATTTTTTTTCTCAAATTTTTTTCTTATATAATTTCTTCTTTTTTTTTTTAAATCTCGAATATAATCATCTTATATCAAAAAGAACAGAAACCTCTTTGGGCGTTTTCAAATTTCGCATATAGATATGTTGATTTTGACGGTTCCATTTAGTTGTTGGCTTTTGTTTGAAACGTGTTGGTAGGGACTAGTAGGGTTGTACGAAGTGATACGTCTTTGGTTTCAGCAAAAAATGAAAAATAAAGAAAAAGTAACCCTAGGAAAGGATCCGACACCAACCTTTTCCTGGTGTAAAAGCACAAGTCGTGATGGAAAAAAAAATTGTGTGCGCGGTGCTTAGCAGTGCAGAAAACACAACTTAAACATTAAACGATGAAAAGACAGAGAGAGAAAAAAAAATTAGTGAAATGTCGGAAAGCGCTGATATTTCGCATACGTTAATATTTTCCTCTTCTGAGCATTATATGTAGGTTGTCTTGTTGCTGCTTTTCTTTTTTTTTTGGTATTCCTCGTACACATATTTATTTTTTTTATGTGCAGTTTGAGCAGTCGTTATTTGCTAACATCTTTTTGATGTACGAGGTGGTTAGTTCTGAACGAAAGGTCCAGCGGAAAATATGAAATGCACGGTGACGACGGCGATCTGAGGGGCGATCATCCACTTGGATATGCTCACGCATCCTGTAACAGAACACACAAATTAAGGGTGATTTGCGCAAATAAGGAAAATGGGGTTTGAAAATGTGCTTCGCTCTGCCAATTATATGCAACACTTGCGATTTTTGCGCCAATCGATGTCTATCCGCTGTGGAAATTCAAGACCCTTAAGATAACGCGCATCGCTGCAAACGTGGATATGAAAACGTCATAATATTTAATATTATAAAATATATATATCTTAGTTTGCTTATTTTATAGCCCAGACTTTATTAAAACGCCCGCGAGTTATGACTCGACCCTTACGTAACCGCAACGATTTAATACCAATAACTTCAGCGGTTTTGCTTGCATTAAATTTCATTCAAACTTCATCAATAAATTAAAATAATTACTAATGAGATTAATTGAAATATTCAAAAGATTTTATATAAACTAAATATTTTTTATATATTAATAAAATATTGGGTCAAGTAAAAAGTTCTGAGCCTTTTGTCCCATACATCGAACTTCTTCTTGAGACCAGCTTTATACAAATGGTTCCAAACGGATTTCTGGATAATAGTCAGTTCTTGAGCAATGGAATAAGTGTAATTTATCATTTTCGATGATTGGCCTACCAAAAATGTCTCATCTTCGACGCTTTTACCCTTGATCGTTGTGGTACAGAAGAATGTATCGAATTTTCTCTTTTTTTACATCCATTTTGGAACGCTCTAACTCACAACTGGATTCACTAAACAGAAAATTACCAAAGAACATTCGTTAAAGCGTTATGTCGCCTGTAAATCGCAGTATAGAATGACAAAATGCAACGTATACATCGTAAGATATGACTAACTAAAGCCATCTATAAAAAACGCTCAGAACTTTTTACTTGACCCTTTATATTATTATGATATTTATTAATAATAAATTCAAATGTAGTAATGAATTCAAGAAATGTTTACTATTTGGAATTGTAAGTGTTTTAATATTATGATTATTGAAAATTATACTTTCATAATTTATTGTTGTTATGAATATTTATCAATACATTTGATTTATTCATATAATTTGCATCAA
>NW_017098371.1:0-3446 GCF_001412225.1 Nicrophorus vespilloides | reverse complement strand
ATTTGTTGAAATATTTCTCTACACTTTCTTATATAAATTTCTACTGCAGAATTTTCATGAATATATGAATACATTTGTTATTTACAATTACTTATACCTTGATTTAATTCATAAATTAGATCACAAAACATTGAATTCTGAATCCTTATAATAATTATTTTATTTTATATTTTTTTATTGAAGAAAATTTTGCTGCGGTTATATAAAGTGATTTAAGTTTGAATGAGAATTTCGCTGAAATCACTGAAGATTTGTTAAACAAATTGAAAACATAACTCGTTGAAAGCTTAATTTTCCGTTGCATTTAATCGCTCCGGAAAATTCGCAAACTTGCAACTTAATTACAGCGAACGAAAACATTAATTAGACCGTTGTGTAACTATGTATATATATATATGTATGTTTGTATGTATGTAGGGTGCAAAATCGAAAATGGAATTACGCACAGCTAATGAAATATAAATGATTATATAACTTTCCCCTAAACTGGATTCGGTGTTGCTTAATTGCTTAATTCCAAGGTGTTACAAATAATTAATATTAATATTTGCTGTTAAAAACTATTTTGATGTGTTTGTAGCAATGGTAATTAAACATTGTCATTTGCAATGTCCGATCCGAAAGTTAACATGTTTGACTTGTACAGCTGTCGACATCGATTGGCCACGCGGATTGTTATATAATTTCGAAGCAGTGTCTAAATGCGTAATGAATTGAAGAGGTGCCGGTGTCAGGACTATAGTGGTATTTGCTGCTGGAATTATTTACATGTGCTGTTGGGCGTTTGTTAACAGAAACAACAGAGAAGTACATTATGATAATAAAAGCAGGAGAGAGAGAGAGAAATAGAGAGAGTGTGTGCTCGCTGAAATAAAAGAGTGTATTAGGGTGGAGAATTCCGAGGGTTGTTCACTTCTGTTACTTTTTTTTTGTCTTTCTTTCTTCTTCGTAGCCTGCATACGTCTGTCTGGTGCGGAGATGATATATTCATGATTGGAGCGAATGAAAGTGGAGGAACAAAACGAGAGAATAGTCAAAAGGCGTGAAAAATCCGCGCGATATTTTCGAGTCGATTTCCTGACGATTTTTGTGCACACACACACACACCATTGGATGGAGGGTTAAGAGGCCGATTTAAAAGTCCATCACCGCTTTTTCCCCCTTACAGGAATCTAAATGCAAATTCCAATGTATGACTTATATAAGAGGTCGCCCGTCAATGGACGACTTGTGTTTCTACTTTCGCATTGATTTATTATGCAGCTTGCCTAGTTAATGTATTCACGGCTACTGCCTCTCAACATTACAACCCCTAATGAATATCTTGAAACAAAGATATTGCACATCGCAAATTCTTGATTAAAAAACAAATCTAAGAGCATCATCATTCTATTCTTATGAATTCATTTATATTCTTATGAATATAAATTACATTCATCCATTACAAAAAAAAGATAACGAATGTAATCTCATTTCATGTTTTCTTATTAAAAAAGTGTAAAAGCTATTATTTCCTTATGAATTTATTAAGTTATTGATTTAAAAGTAAAATTTAATTAATGAAAATAAATAGAAAAAATGGACCTCAGTCGTTAGCCCTTTCGCCAGCCTATTAATATATTTTTTTTATTTTATGTTAGAATTTATTTATGAATAGAATGTACTTTTTTTCTATGTTTGGCCAATAAATTATTATTATTATTTAGAACAAATGTATTAAAAACCTGCTTTAATTTTGGATATTATTGTTTATAATTGAATATATTTAGTAAAAAATTTGCCTTTCGACGATTAAAACTTTTGGCAGCAACTAATGTGAATTGAAGCTATGTATTTTTATGATTAAAGAAGTGCTTTTATAAAGATTTGAATATTGAAAAAAAAAATAGACTGGAAAGTTAATAGGTGAAAATATCCTATTAATAATCTTTGTGTTTACTAAAGGGTGTCCCAACATTAACGCAAGATTTGAATTAAGCAGTTTTTAGTCTTCAGATTGTGATTTTTTTGGGGTTTACTGCACAAATGGCGGCAAATTCAAATCTTGCATTAATTTTGGGACACCCTTTACATGAAATTTATTCTTTAAAATTAAACATATGCATAAGTTGTAAATATGTATTTTATGAATTTATTAAGTTATTGATTTAAAAGTAAAATTTAATAAATGAAAATAAATAGAAAAAATGGACCTCAGTCGTTAGCCCTTTCGCCAGCCTATTAATATATATTTTTTTTAATTTTATGTTAGAATTTATTTATGAATTGAATGTACTTTTGTATTGATGTTTGGCCAATATATTATTATTATAATTATTTAGAAAAAAATGTATTAAAAACCTGTGTCATGCTTTAATTTTGGATATTATTGTTTATAATTGAATATATTTAGTAAACATTTTGTCTTTCGACGATTAAAATTGTTGGCAGCAACTAATGTGAATTAAAGCTATGTATTTTTAACAGTAGGTAATGTTGAATAATGGAAAAATCAGGTAAGATGTTTTTTTATGAAGTGCTTTTATAAAGATTTCAATTTTGAAAAAAAAAAAAAATAGGCTGGAAAGGGTTAATAGGTGAAAATATCCTACGCAAGATTTGAATTAAATAGATATACAGTTTTTAGTCTTCAGATTGTGATTTTTTTTTGGGGTTTATTGCACAAATGGCGGCAAATTCAAATCTTGCGTTAATTTTGGAAAACCCTTTACATGACATTTAATCGTTAAAATTAAACATATGCATTATGTTTATTGTAATTAATATGATTTGTATAAATAAGTTGTAAACATGTATTTAATTATGTTTTTACAAAAATTTTGATCAATTTGTATAATTGTAGTAATTTTTGTTTGTTTTAAGATATTTGGATGATAGTTTGAAAAAATAATTGAATGAATTGTGTATTGGTATGTGGATATTTAATTAGAGTGTTTTGTGTTAATTAACATTTCAGAAATGTGACTATGTAATTGGGAAGATTTGAGCTCGATTCGGAATAGTGATGAGGCTGAATAATAGATTGGTGGCGTAAATTGCGGCGGCGATTGGAATCAAACGACGACAGGTCATTAATGTTGGTTACATAAATATTGTGTCCGTATCGTGGCGTTTGGAATTTGGTTAAATAATATTAGAAAAATAAGTGCGGGGGTGGTGATCTGTATAGTTATATATATATATTTTAGGTGCACGTCAGCGTAACAGGTGGTTCGAATTACAGTGGTTTACAAGCAACATACCAAACGACTAGAGATATGGATAATTCTCAAAGATCAATATCCGGCACCGGCTGTACGGGGCCGCAGATAATCTGCCGTTATAGAGTTGTGACACATGAATACAAATGGCGGAGAGCTATGCACGTGTGTGCTTAGGGAGGAGAAGGAGGAGGAAAATGCCGACCTTGAAATGTGCGAAAATATCCAATTTGCGTGTGATGATCA
>NW_017098370.1:0-1977 GCF_001412225.1 Nicrophorus vespilloides | reverse complement strand
TCAAATAGTCGGGATTTCGATACAGTCGGGATTTCGATATTGTCGGGTTTTGTATATAATCGCGATTTCGATATAGTTGGGATTGCAATATAATCGGGATTTTCAAATAGTCGGGATTTCAATACAGTCGGGATTTCGATATAGTCGGGATTTTGATTGTCGGGATTTTTATATAATCGGGATTTCGATATAGTTGGGATTATGGTTGTCGGGGTTTTGATATAGTCGGGATTTTGATTGCTACCGAAATTTTTTATATTGCAATACATAAATACGAATCAAGTTGCTATTAGTAACAACAATCCAGTCATATATAGTAAATATATATATATATTTATTATTAAATATTTTTATATTGCGTTTCACATAAATAAAATAATTATTTTAATGTAACATAAATATGTATTACAATAATATAATTACAAAAAATAATAATGCGATGATTGTGGTTTTCAATTCATTCTGATATATTTCATAGATTTCTTGTTTTCGTTAATAAATTTGACAAAATATTTCCTCAACCAATTAAGAACTAGGAAAATCTAAATATGATATTTGTTTTTTAACAAATATTGATTTTAGATTTAAAATTCTTCTTGCAATTATTTTTGCAACAAGAAATCAATATCGGTTGTACGCTTTCAAATAGTTTTATATTTTCAAGATTATTTAATTTTTCTAAATCTATGTAACGAACATCGAAATCTTCTGTTACTTGTTTCAAGTTTATTGTATTAAATTTTTAAAATCAAAATTTTTCAATCAATTTTAGAGATAAATCCAAATATAACTGAGATTCTTTGAAAAAACATATTTTCAAAATAAAATATAAACATTTTTTATTTAAAAAATTGTGTTGCTATAGGTTTGTTTATCAATTTTTATTACAAAGTTCAAGATTTCAATGTTACGCTACAAACAATCAACGCACTTCAGCATGAAGAAGCAACTTATTATATCATCGAGGTGACCACTATAATTATTGGACCAACTAGTTCCATAGCAATGTTTAATCTGAACCTGGATAAACGCAAATTTAAATGAGGATTTAAGCTACCGGGGCGGAATAAATTCAAAATCCAACACTAAACATCACGGCCTGAAATTAAGCAATGACATTGACCTATTCGTGTTCCCAGCACTCCGGTATTTCATTTAACGCCTAAGCAGCTTCGACAAATGTACGAAAAATTACATAATTGTTGCAAAACAAAGTTTGAAAACACTGGAACTATCATCTTCTAATTTCATGTTAAATATATTCGAAACACACATAAAGACTGCAAGAAATGTTTTTATTATAGAGAATTAAAAAAATATATTAATTTAATTAATAAAAGTATACCTACATACAAAGGGTTATTGATCGCAGTCTTTCCGCCCTAATATAATCAATTATCTTCAAATAAATGCATCAAGTAAATTAATTATTAACATTTTTTCATTGAGTCGTTTAGAAGTTATGAACTTTTTGTTTGTGCGCACATTTTTCGTACATTTCAAAAAATATTTCGAGAATCTGACTTTTTTCTTTGCGCGAAAATTCTTTAAGCTTAGAAGAATATTTCTTTTTATAAATATAAAATTTTTAGAAATTATCAAATCTAATTAGAACGTTGATAACACCAATATTTTAAAAGATATATTTGTATTTTTCAAAATTCAACAAATTCTATTTTTTTTTTGCAGTAATTAAAAATATTTTTTTTGTGCTTAACATGAACCTTTCTCACTCTAAGTACATCTAGATAATCAAAAGTTAACGATTAGAATAATCAAAGTAATAAAAAAGTAGAATCAGAACGTTGATATCACCAATAGTTTAAAAGATCTTTTTTTTTCTAAATTCAACTAATTCTATTTTTTTAGCAGCAATTACAAATATTTTCTTTTGTGCTTAATATGAACCTCTCTTATTCTAAATACTTCTAGACATTCAAAAGTTATGAACTTATTTTTGAAATTATGAAATATGAA